>NW_010255301.1:0-20020 GCF_000690775.1 Eurypyga helias | reverse complement strand
CTCAGAATACCTCATATGTAAATTGGGTTGTCATGACTGAATCGCAGAGTGTTCATTGTAAAAAGCGAAGGAGCCACTGGCTGGCTCAGCGTTAGGCTTCTTGTTCTTGCCTCTTTTTGTAATTTTTTTTAAAGTAGGGTTTACAGCTAGGATTTTGAATGCCAAAGTTCTATTTATTAATTAATGAAAGTTTTCATTGTTAATGACTGGTATTTTTCCACTGGAATTTGTTTGTTGATGTTTGGGATTTGTATCTACAGAGGAAAAATAAATTTTGTTACAAAAGTGATTTCTCTGTGTTTCTCCCTTGTTCAGTGTCCGGCGGGTGACAGGGGTGACCTAAGCGGGACCAAGGGCAGGAGATGGGAAAGGAGGTGTGAAAGATCTTTCCAGCACCCACCCCAGCTTCCCTTCCATCGTCTGTAGTTCTGCTTGGATACCGGCTGGCTGAGCTCCCTTCCCAGGGATTTAATAATTTAAAACAACCAACCAAGGCCTTGGTAGCACAGATAGTGTATCAGTACGATGAGGGCACTGTAGAGCAGAGCTCTGAGTCCAAAGGAGGCCATGAGTCCAGAGGAGGCCACGAAGATGCTGAGAGGGCTGGAGCACCTCTGCTATGGGGACAGGCTGAGAGAGTTGGGCTTGTTCAGCCTGGAGAAGAGAAGGCTCCGGGGAGACCTTATTGCAGCCTTCCAGTGCCTGAAGGGGCTACAAGGAAGCTGGGGGGGACTTTTTACAAGGGTCTGTAGTGACAGGACAAGGGGTAATGGGTTTAAATTGAAAGTGGGGACGTTTAGATTAGATATCAGGAAGAAATTCTTCACAGAGAGGGTGGTGAGGCAGGGAAACAGGTTGCCCAGAGAAGCTGTGGATGCCCCATCCCTGGAAGTGTTCAAGGCCAGTCTGGATGAGGCTCTGAGCAACCTGGTCTAGTGGAAGGTGTCCCTGCCCATGGCAGGGGGGTTGGAACTAGATGATCTTTAAGGTCCTTTCCAACCCAAACCATTCTATGGTTCTATGATTCCTTGTAAAGTCCTGGCTGGTGCTTTAGGCAGGTGCTGCCGTTGCCCATCTCGGATGCTGACTGGAGAGGTCACAGGTGGGGCTTCAGAAAAGACTGAGTAGCAGGCAGAAGTGTTCCCACGGCTGGTTTTGGAGGTGCTGAAGGACCGATCAGCTTTGGAACATGAGGTTCCTCGAAAGCCACTTGCACGGGGCAAAAAAGAAGATGGGATAGTGAAACAAAAGCAGCAGTGGGTATGGTACTTGGGGGAAACGGGACCGGAGAGGATGTGTGTGTTTTACTGTTTTTCAGGTAGTGAGCATGGTGGGTGCCTGGTCCTGCTGCGCAGTAGTCAGGGCAGTCGGAAACGCCGCAGTCGGTGAGTCCAAGGCGTGTTGACTTCCCGTCCGTGTCACGTTGCCGTGGTCTCAGGAAGAGTTCAAGGTTCAGGGTTTAGCAAGTGCAACAGGGGTTCTCACAAGTGCTGAGGGAAGTGGGGTCACCCCAAAATGGTTTCTTCCGGCAGCTCCCTGTGAGGAATCTTGGATCTTGTTCGGGGCATCGAGTGCTGGATGAGCCTTGTGTGTGGAGTGGCCTTCCCCTCTTCCCCCGTATGGGGCAGAGCACAGGAGTGGACGCTACCTCTGCTTTTCAAAGACAATGGGATATTCCCGCTAACGGGCAAACGCGCTGTAGACTTGCTTTTCTCCAACCTCATGACTGCGCGTCGAACGGCCGGCTTCTGACTCAACTGAAAACATTCCGTGCCCTGTGCAAATGTATGTAAAGGGCTGCACGGATGCCAACTTCCCGGAAGATTTCTGAGGGTGACCTCCCGTGAACTGCTCGACGTCGGGGTTCGTTTTCAGCGTATCATGATTGAAGCCTGGCTAACAATAGTAGTGGTCGAAAACGTTCTGTTGCCTTTATGCCACGAACAAAACACGACTCCAGGCGTGGATGAGAACAGAACTTGGAAAGCGTAACGCGGCCTGCAGCACCGCAGCATCTTGAACGAGGACAACCTGCAGCAGCTAAATCCACCGTCGATGGGGATGTTACACAAATGGAGCGATTCTGCAGGATGTGCTGTCGACACCGGACCATTTGTTCTGCAGGTGAATGGGTTCAGTTACTTGGAGAACTGCCAGGTGGCAGAGCGGAATGCAGTGAAAGATGGGATTTAATTCCATCTGACTGTGTGGGTGTTCCTCTCCCTCCTGTGCGTGAGCTGTCTCCCCTCGGGGGGCAGCCGCTGCTTTTCCCCTTCTCCTGGTGTTGCCGGTCGGAATCTCACGGAGGTAAAGGCATGCTTGAAGTCGTGTCTCGGTTTGTGGGGAACCTGATAGGTTCAGCTAATGCTTCGGGGCTCTTTCGCGAGCGGTTTGGCAACTCCTCCGAAGAATGCGACCCGCCGTGGGTATTAATAGACCAGAAAACTGATTTACTGCTCTGTGTACCTGGGAAGGCATTTGCCTGGAGGAAGGCAGATGGAAACGGTTGTCAAGTTCTGGTTGGGGAGAATGGGTTCTGTTGCTGCGAGGGTGAACTGTGTCACCGAAGGTTGTGGCGAGAGAGTTCCCTGACTGAAAACCCCCTCCTTGAGGGGGAAACGGATGGAATTTACTGCCCTCAAAGCTCATCTCCCCTGCATTAAAAACTGAGAGTCCCTGGCTGACAGGGAGATGCCAAAACCCCTCCCCGACCAGAGGGAGGTTTTGAGCTTAGCGCATTGCGCTGAGCTTGGTGGTGGCCCCAGGTGCCAAAGCAGGGGGTGTCACAGAGCCCCACTGCCATCAGCCTGTGTCAGGGAGAGGGCCCAGCCATCCTCTGGCCCAGCGTCTCCCAGCTCTGCCTAGGGAGTCAGGGGCCGGCCCCTGGCCTTGCAGGCACGGAACTGGCGGCGGTGCTCCAGCATGGGCTGAGCCAGAGGCCAGGTTTTCCTGGTTTGGCACCATCGCGATCAGTCACAGAATATGTAAACCTTATCCCTCCTGCGTTAGCACAGGGAGGATGAGGCAGCGTGTGAATCCAATTGAGCCTCTTGCCTCCTCCCAGGGCTGCCGTACGGAGCCAGCAGAGAGACGTAGTTCAGAACGTCGGCATCTGCGACTGACTGCTGCCTCTGCTGAGGCCACAGTCCCTTGTCCTGATCAATGGTAAAGATTTACTATTAGGGGAAAAAGAACCCTTTAATCACTACGTTGGAATGGGTTCCAACTTTTGATTTTGGCTGTTGATTCTCTAACGACAAATTATCTGCCAGTCTGTTTTTTCCTGGCTGGTGTTCACGACGCCCGTGCTGTGGAGCAGCCGTATCACAGCTGTCAGTTGGGCCGGGCTCTCGGTACTAGTGCGGTGGTTGGAGCAAGAACCCGTCACCCTCTGTGTGACCATATCCACTTCCATTGGAAAGGCGTCTTTCCAAAGGCACTTTGGACAGGGGGTGGTGAAGCACTGGAACAGGTTGCCCAGAGCAGCTGTGGATGCCCCATCCCTGGAAGTGTTCAAGGCCAGGCTGGATGAGGCTTTGAGCAACCTGGTCTAGTGGAAGGTGTCCCTGCCCATGGCAGGGGGGTTGGAACTAGATGGTCTTTCAGGTTCCTCCCAACCCAAACCATTCTGTGATTCTAAGATACCAAAATTCAGCCCTTTGCAGCCTGGCTACTGCCCCCCTCATGGGAGCTCATCGCTTTGGGGAGAGAAAATGCAGGTTTAGAGCTGGGAGGGGGCTGGTGCAGGCGTACCCCCATCCTTCTGCTGAAGGAGGGAGCACTGCAAAGGGCTCTGGTTGATGGCATAATCGGATCAGCCCCCCAACACGCTTCATTGCAGAAGCTGGTGACAATTGGATCATTAGTTACACCATCGCCTGCTGCCCCAGTGCCCGTGAAATAGCAAAGGTAAGTAATAGGATATTTTTAGTTAAAATTATGGTTCGAACGTTTTAATTAAAAGCCGATTATAATCAATCTGTTTCTTAACACTCCCACACCCTCATTCATAAAAATTAATCACCACCATGAAGAGCTGGTGAGTGAGTATATCCTGTTCCTGGCCAGGGGCAGTGTCCGCGCCCGGGTCTGCCGCTGCCCGTGCACAGAGCCAGCCCAAATCGTGTGTGCGGGTGAAATCCGTCACGTGGGGCTGGTGAGCAACCTTCCTGGTTCTGGGCATGGCCTGGCACGGGGTGTGTTACAAGTCATGGGAACAAAAGCAATGGTCTGCTCAGATCCTGGTATCTCGGACACCCGTTTGTGCCTTGGAGGTAAAAGGAGCTGAAAACACCCAGATATTCACCAGTTTAAAAAGAATATTGTTTTCTCGAAGTGCTGGCATTTTCCAGAAGTCCCAAACATTCCCCGAAGTGCTGCTCCAGTGGCCGTGATTTCAGCGCCCAAACTACCCCAAAAGGCTGAGGCAGCAGTGAACAGCGTGGGGATCCCAGACAGCTTAAAACTAAGGATGGGCCGCCTGACTCCGACATATATCGAGAATGTTGGAATAAATGCAAAACTGATGCTTTAAAAAACCAAAAGTAATCCCAAGTCATTGGCTGAACTTTGCCTTGACCTTCACAAGGCTCATGGCTGATCCCTGCCTGTGTAAACAAAAGGGGACTTTGGCCTTAAACTACCTCCTTTGGGAATTAAACTCTTCCCAGCAGTTCTGGAGCCTGAATCAGAAATGCTTCATCTGCCAAAGAGAAATCAGCAACTTTAGCTGAGGGCTTTTCTTCATTTGTCAAAACAAAGGGGTGGTACTGCTATTTCCCCCTGGAAATTGCACCCGGCGTTGTGCTCCCGTGAGCGGGGCTGGAAGGTGGCTCCTGGTACAGGTCTGAAAGAAGGGAGCAATTGCTGTCCTGCCAAAAGCAGCTGCGTGCCCTTGGTGCCACTCGGGACCCACGGGCTGGCGTTTGGGCCGTAGCACAAGCGCGCTTGAGGGGGTGATCTGCCCCGACAGATTCCATCCTCTGTTTCGGCATGCGTGAACCTGGCAGGGACCTTCATCGTAAGCAGCTGGGATGCTGAGGGGAAAATACACGGCAGCTCCTCTCTACCTTTCAGGCTGCAGGAGGAGGGCACTAAAGCCCCTGGTCATCCGACGAGCGTGCTGCTCCTGGTCCTGCTGCCTGGGAGTCGCTGTGATGATTTGGGGCGAGTGAGGTGGCCCTGGGGCATAGTGCTGACCTGCCCGGGAAACAAACCCTTCCCTTGGCACTGGGGAACCTGGGTTTGCTTCTCCAGACAAACTGCAGAGCCCTAACAGCTCCTTCCCAGGAGGGCACCTTAGTTACAAGGTGATAGACCACCTTTTTTTTTGCTGAAGGTCGGGGGCCACCGCGCAGCTACCGAAGAAGACGAATTTCAGAGGAGGAATCCTGGTGGAAGTTCTGGAGGAATTGGAGCAAGCCAAATGTGGCTGTGTCTGGAGGGTGTTTGATTGTAGGAGTGCAGGACGGTGCTTCTGCTGCCCAGGAGCCTCTCCGGGAGCAGGCTGGTGCAGGAGAGACACAGGAGGCACCCCGCCATCTTAATGGATCAGCTCAGGCATCTTTTTGCTCCATGCAGCCAGAGGCACAGACCCTTCTGGTGGCCATCCACCCCAGATTTGTGAATTCCCATGCCCAAAGCGAGGCAGTTAGGCATTGCTGTACTCAGCGTGGACATAGCACAGAAGGTAACCCTGCTGATGTCAGTGTTCTACGAGCAATGGCATCTTCCAGAGTCTTGTACATCGCGGCAGAGGAGTGACAAAACACCTTTTTTTCTGTGTTTACTTACCTACTTACCTACCCTGGAATATGGCAAATGAGAATTGGCAAGTAGGAACTCTACCCACAGCCCTGGCCAGCCTGTAAAGGTGTAATAGCTCAGCCTACAACTTAAAGGTACAGATCAGCTTATACATTTATCCCATATCTACTGACTCTGTGATCTGTCCCAGAAGTCAAACCATAAACTGGATGAGGCTCTGATCTATTGGGAGGTGTCCCTGCCCATGGCAGGGGGGTTGGAACTAGATGATCTTTAAGGTCCCTTCCAACCCTAACCAGTCTATGATTCTATGATTCTATGATTCCTTTATGACTTAGAGCACTTGCTGGGGAATGGAGAAATCAAAGCTGTCTGGGGTCGGGAATTAACAGCTTCTTTGGGTGTTGGATTTTACATAGAGTTTTTTTTGAAGCCCCTCTAGATTTGTTTGTACAACACAGAATTGGTAACAAAACCCTCTACTGTTTCCACGGATGAAATGAACTCAGATTGCAACATCCACTGCAAGTGGTGACTTCACAGAACAAAGGAGTAAGACCTTGCTTATCTAAAGAAAGAACATCTAGATCAGGAAGGAAATTCAGATCTCTTTTCTGAATAAGCAAAGAACTACACTGTTACAGGCTTACAGACAAATTAACCAACAACTGCAGTAGGACCTGTAAGTCATCAGCTTGTCCGTGAGGATGTTAGAGGAGACAGTGCTGGAAGCCTTGCAAAAGTCAAGGTGATATCACCCATTGCTCTTCCCTTGTCCACGGAGCAAATCATTTTGGTGTAGAAGTCTCTCAGGTTGGGCACACGTGATTTCTCCTCCGTAGCGCCCCACTGACTGCTCTCAATTACTCTTTAATATGTTTAGAAACAGTTTCCGGCATAACTTCCCAGGGATCAAGGTGAGACTGGGCAGCCTGTAGTTCCCTGCATCCCTCCTTGAAGATGCCAACGATATCTGCTTTCTTCCAGTCCTCAGGCACCTCTGCTGTGACTGTCTGCAGGTTATCGAGCACGGCCCTCGCAGTGACATCAGGCAGCTCCCGCAACGCTCATGGGTACATCCCGTCAGCCCCAAGGATTTGTGCGTGCCCAGCTTGTCGCAATGGCTAGCCTGTGCCTCCTCTGTGGTGGGTGAATCTTCATTGCTCCATATCCTATTGCTCCATGTTCCCAAACCTGGAAGATGATCTCTGCCGGCTCCAACTGCATTCGGTGCTGCTGTTCACCTGTTTGTGCACACCTGCCATTCGCCCACACATGAAAGTCTTTCCCCAAGCTCTGAGGGTGGCGGATGTTGCTCCGGTAACTCGGCTCACGCATTTAAGTTAGAAAGTTGGTGTATTTGGCAGGAGGGTGATGCTAAGGTGCATTTTGTGAGTGCTTAGCTGAACCTTTCTCCGTTGCCACTGACAGTAGTGTGAGAGAAGTCCCTCGTGCTGCGTAGCAAGGAACGGGAAGCCTGGATGGATACCGAAACACAGATCCAGGAGAGCACAGAGGCGCTGGCGAGGTCCATACAGTCTCTACAGCAGGAGAAAAGGGTCGGGGAGAGGCCTTCACCCAGTGGTAGATGGTTGCACCGGAGGAGCGTGGCAAGTGGTCAAAGCTTAGCTCTGCCTTGGACCTCTGGAGACAAACTGTTTGTGCATCGATTCAGCCTCAACGGTTGGAAACGGGGATGAAAGGAGGTGTCCCAGAGAGGCCGTCCAAAACAGCAGCGGTGGCATTTTCAGTGTCTGAGGTTTAGGACTTCGCACAGATGTCCAGGAAGAATTTCTAAAAATATCATGCCACCGTAGTACTATTATTTATATTCACGTCAGTACAAAACACAGCACGGTTTCTGCTTCATTAATACAAAAAATCTATTATATAAACTGACCTTCTAATAAAAAGAAATTAATTAGCCCTGCACTTACACATTCTAAATCTGAATTTTGAATGTTTTGAATTGTTTCAGTGTAGAGAGTGAGGATTTTGTTTCTCCTTGACACAAACTAACCAAGAAGAGGTCAACCTTGCATCTGTGGCATGCCTGAAACATATTTCAGAGGTACCATGTCCTGGAAAATAGGCAGAAAATGCCCAAATGTGGTGCTGCCTGTTCTGTTTGGGGTGTGCTGGACAGCCTTGGGCAAGTGGCTCCGTCTCAGTGCCTCGGTGTATGCGTATGTCAAGTGGAGATTGCACAGGCTTCTCTGGAAAGTATCTTGACGCCTCTGGATGAAAATTTCCACCATAACCAAGCAGCATTTGCATTAATCAGCATTGGCACATAAGGCTGTGCATGTGAAATTAGTGATTTAGCATGGGAAATGCTAAAAATATGAGTGGCGTTCAATCTACCCACAAACCTGGGATACTCCACCTCCTGTCTTGAGTCCCCTATTCCTCCCTCCATGGCAATCTGTAAACCAGGAAAAGTGTCCTACTCCTAGAACTGAGATTATTTGAGCTGTACAAAACTAAATCCATTCCTCATACAATGGGGAACAAAATACCAACCCACAACCTTTAAAGGGTTCCCTAGCTAGTACCCAAAGGGCCAAAATCAGCCCAAAAGTTCTAATTTCATTTACATACAGTACGATTTCTCTGGATCCACAGGTACTGCTGCAGGAAGACGACTCCTTCTGTAGACCGAGCACAGAACTCAAGTTTTCTTTCATCAAGCATCAGATCAATCTGTTAATCATTGAATTCCCTGGGTTCCCCACGCCGGGCTCCACTCAGCTGTGGGTTAGAGATTGTCACCCCGTGCTTGTGCATTGTGGCCGAGCATTGCTGCCTGACGTGCTCGCAGAAGAATGACCAAGAGAGTGGAAAAAGCTAGCGCATCGCTCAGGCATCTAGCTTTTTTGGGAAGCGATCCCTTGGGAAACGAGCACCACAGGAGATCATCATTCAACATCATGGGGCTGCATGGAGCTGGGGTTTGTTTCCCACTAGTCACAGGCAGCTGACCCTGCCGTCACTGCTGTCTCTTTCCATCCGTCTACCCCTGAATTTACAGATCAGCATGTCCTAGCGCCCTGTCCCAGCTGGAGCCTGGTGCTTTTCCTCCCCATTTTGCGGCACCGGTCAGTGCTCCCGGCTGGTAAGGCCTGGGCCCGGGCAGCGACACCACCGTGGCTGTGGCTGCTGTTGCCCGCTGGCGTTACTCCACGATGTAATTCCCCTAATTGAAAGCCCCCCGCTCGTGTGTTCAGCAGTCTGTCGGTGCTTCAGGCTGCGCAGGGGCAATGTTAAATGGAAAATGAGCTAGAAAATATTAGGAAAAACTTCAAAAGCTCAGGTCCAGCTGTTTGATCCTTTGACAAACAGCGCACAGATTCTGCTCTCTCATTTCCAACCAGAAGAAGGAACATCAGGATTACAGAAATTAGTTAGTTCCACAGGGAAGAGTCCCAGCCAAGCAAAGAGAGATTTGCAGCCCTGATGAAGACAAAACGTACACAACAAGCTGTGCCGGGTTAGTTTAAGTGGGTAGGTCTCGGGGTCGTGACGATCACAAGAGGTGTAGTTACAGTGCTCTTGATTTCCTTCAGATTAAAAAGAAAAAAGCAGTTGACTGTCCCCTTGCCTCACGCCTGAGCACCAGCAGCTTGGGATCTTAACCCCACTCCCTTGGGACCAGAAGGCCTACCAGGAGCCCCTTCACCTGCGTAGGTTACTCCGCTTTAGGGATCGGTCTTTAGCTGTGGCAGATGGACAATTCCCTCCGTGGTATAAACTCCATTTCCTACGCTCCCCATGCACGCAGCTGCTGATGTACCTGGAGCAGCAAACGCTCCCACATGCCAGCGGGCTCCAGCTGTGCAGGAGCAGCGTGCCGAGCAGGGCTTTGTCCCCAAGTGCAGCCCCGCGGCACCGTCCACCTTCATACAACAGTGTGCAGCCCCGCAGCACCGTCCACCTTCATACAACAGTCGCGGTAAAAATACTCTTCAGCCATGACAAAGATTTTCATTACCACACAGCAATGCTTTCCCTAAGTATTAACGACCCTCCCCCACTCATCACCCCTGTGACACAGGGGAGCACAGCAAAGCCCGAGGGCAGGTCCAGCGTCTCATCTCCGGCGGTTTGACTGCGCTGCCCCTGCTGCATTGCGGGAGCTGGGGGGGAAGGGGTGCTCGAGCCAAGGAGTGGCGGCGAGCCGGGCGGGCTCTTGTCGCCCATACCTGGCACAGGCAAACCGAAAGCAAGGGTCAAAGCCAATCTTGAGTTAAATCCCTGTGCATCCTGCCCTCATGAACCTTCTTCTTGTCCCATCAATCTCTCTTCCACCCACTTGACATTTTGCCAACTAATGAATAATGTGTCTGGCCTTCTCCTACGGCAGACTCGACAGCACAACCCTTTCCAACTACCGTGTGTGGAGGCAAAAGGTGACACTGCCACAGTCCTTTCAGAAACATCCTACTGTGTCTGGTTGAAAGCAACATCAGCTCCGTTCAAGTCATGGATTCTCCTTTACAGAGCGGGAGCCATGAGGAGCACAACTACCGAAAGGCTTATCGGCTTATCTAGTGATGCACGGCGTCTTCGGGATGAAGACTTCTACTGATGAACGCCTTTGGTCCAGCGTTCGGTGACGGCACTCATCACGGGGCTGTCCTCAGGCTACGCTCGTACTGGTGCCCGTTAAAACGGTAAGGGCGTGTGAGTGCTGACCCGGAAGAAGGAAACTTAGGCTGCTACTGAAGTAGCAAGTTGTTGCAAAAGAAAAACTGGAGAAATGGCTGTGATGTCTTTAAGAACCCTGTTCATTTGTTAGGGTGTAAGCATCTCTGACTACCAAGATCATTATGAAGGGCAGAAAGAAACAGGAAACTCTTGTTACCACCCTTTGGGTCAGTACTGCAAGCAGTTTCTTTAAACAAACAAAAATCAGATTGGAGAACACAGTCCAACAGCACAGCTAATAACATACCGCGTTGAGTTCAAGAGGAAATAAAGGGACTTTCCCACTGGGGCATGTTCGAAAGCAGCAGCAGTGCAACAGATGTCTCCCTTCTCCTGCAGTTTTCCATCTCTCTCTTGCCCTGGTTGCAAGTCTGTGCTGTCTGCCCAAGCTCCCACACTCTTACTGCATTTCCCATCCTTATCTGAGCAAGGCGCCACACAGGAGAGAGGAAACACTCAGGACGGTTGGCAAACTGGCCGGGATACACCATGATAAACTCAGACCAGTGCATTCCCCAGCGTGCTCCTTTCTGTGGTGGAAAGCTGTCTGGGGAGGCTGGGAGAAGCCTCCAGACCCTCCTCACCAAGCCCGTCGCAGCCTGGGCTGCTTCCCTTACCCCACGGAGAGGCTCGTCAGGTGCGTTCGTCTTCCGTGAAGAACATCCACTGTTCATGCACAGCGCTCCTCGTTGCCAGTTACCTGCCGTGGCGCTCGGCAATCATTCTAACGGTCAGTAGCAGTAAGGGTACCGCTGTGTAAAAGAGGGACAAGGCGCAACCTTTCAGCTCAGCTGCCAGCTTTGTTCCCGAGCTCTACCTCGTGCCATTAGCAGGGCCGAGCCCGAGCAGTGCGGGCGGACTAGCAGCATGGCCCTTGGGAGCAGAGATGGATTTCTGGTCTCCTTTCAGTTGGCAGTGCAGACGTGGCTGTAGAGACATCTTGGAGAATAATAATAGTAATAACGAAGATTCTTTCTGCAGCCTCCAAGCTTCATTTCTGCTCTGCAGTTTTCCCAGAGTAGCAAAACCGTTCAGATGCCTAGACTCTACAGCAGGAAAAGAGGACTTGGGTTTCTGTTTGTCTTGGATGAACATTTATCTTTATTAGTGATTTATCACCAATCACTGTTTAATCACCAGCAACATTTACCCTAGCAATGGGCACAATGGCTGCATTATTAATGAGGGAAGGAATTTATTTCCTCCATTAGCTGTTCTGTTTCTCTTGCAAAGACAAGAAAAAAGCATTTAAAACCAGCCTTTGGTCCTAATTTGTCTCCATAACAACAGCTGCAAACTTGTCCACCCTGACAGTAGCCACAGGTGCAGCTGCCCTGTGCTGCTCCCAGGGTCCTGCTGGTGCCCGGCAGCGGCCAACAGAGAAGGGAGATACACGAACACAGCTTCTTCACCATGGCACCACATCAGCACTTAAGGAAAGCTGCCCCATTCTGCTGGGAATTTCTGTTGGCTGGGGATACAAGGGGTTTAGATGTTTTACCGAACCTTAGGATATCCTGTGGCAGGGAATGATCGCATCTCAGTTCTCCATAAGGAAGTACAGTGGCTTCTAGAGATGTTTGGCACCAACCACTGCCCATCCCACTCCACTGCAGACCACAACTTTTCTTTTCCAGGAAAATTCAGGGGCTCCTATTATTTAGCAGTACTGAAAAACTCAACGTTAAACTGCAGTTGGCTATTTATAATCCCACTTTGCCAAAGCAGGGTGTGCAGGGGAAGCAAATGAAAGGGGTCAGGGCTTGTCCTGGGAGGGCAGGAGCTGGGCATCTCACCAAGGGCCTGCACAGCTCCTCCTCATGCCGCCCCGGTCCCCGCTGCCCTGCCCTGGCTGGGCAGCCCACCCCTGGATTGAAAGGGAGAGCCCACGTCTCGTCGCTCCTGACCGCACCACCACTGCACCCCGGGAGGCAACGTACCTGGCTCTGGGAACATGCCACCTTATCTTTTTGCAGGATGGAGTGAGGAGAAGGTAAGAGAAGCAGCTTGCCAGCGGCATGCATAGCACGTACACGTTTGTAGAGTGAACGCTGCTTCTCCCTCACTGAATTTTGACCCCTCTGATGAGGTGCAGGATAAAGCCGAATGGCGAGGGGCAGAAGTGTTCCTCCCAGAGGGGCGAGCATGGTGCCCTGCTCTCTCAGGAATAAAATGGAAAAGAAATTCAACCTTTGTGCAGGGTGACCCAAATTTCTTTTTTAAAATACACATGAAGCTTTAATCTTTTCCTTTCCCCTGGCATATCATTTAAATTCAGAGCAATGGAGGTGTCTGTATCCTGACAGACACTCAACCCGTTTCATTCGAGGTATTCATAAAATATTTCACGCACTAAGGATGGCTGTCACTACAAAGGGCAATTCCTACATAACAGTAGCAGTGAATATGATAGCATTGAAATTTATATATTATTTCACAATTATTTGTTTTTCTTGACAGGACAGAAATGCAAAAATAAATAAAAAAGTAATATCCAAGAGGAGTATCAAACTACTTCCCACTAAGCACCTAAGCCTTCATCCTGTGAGTGACTGACAAAATGTAATCTGTTTGTTCTTCACGTCCATGACTGATGTTTCTGTTTTCAGCCACTGTTTGAATGGCCCTGGGGGCAGGGAGGGAGTTTGTGGCTGCCCACCCTCAGCAGCCATGTGCAGACAGGCAGCCACCCTGACACCACCTCCCTTAGGGAGCTGGCAAACCTCAGCTCCTGGACCACACTCACAGCTCCCCCAGACTCGTCTAACCACTGTTTGCAAACTCACAGAGGGAACAAGGATAATGCTGGAGTCAAACCCGTTTTGACTACAAAGAAGCCAGAACCCTGTTTTTCCAAGCTCCAGGCAAGTGCCTGGCACATGCTAGTAGGTTGCTACAAGGGAGGAGGAAACATCTCCATCTCTCCATCTAAGGAGTGGAGAGAATTATGGCACTAACACGAAGCTCTCCATCACTCCTCATAACTTCCAGGGACTCCTAAATTTCTCCACAGACTTTACACATTACCTAGGCAGCATCCACATTTCTAAATCAGGAGAGAGAGGGACTTTGGACTAGTAGGTGTATCTTGGCAGGTGTAAGTCCAGTCCATCTTGGCCCCACACCCATGGTCATAATAGCCATCTAAAATACAGTAATTTTAAATCTGCTTGCCTTAATGTAATTGAAATGCAAATCACAGCAAAACATCTCGGCTAAGCTAATGAATTTTTCTTTCAATCATGCAATGCCGTTCTTACAGAACAATTTGTTTGACATGCAGTACACAGGCTCTGGCAATCTTAAAATCTACCAGCACTTAAGCTTATGAATGATAAAATTGCTGCATCAGAACATGAGAAATTAACTTCTGCTAACAGCAGGACTTGTCTGAAACACCCAATTTAAATTGAGCATCTTTCAGAATAACATGAATTGCTCATTTAATGGACTTCTACATAGGGCACAGTCGTAGCAACACCTTCAAGCCCTCAAACAGAAAAAACACACCAGAGCTGATACCATTTGTGATGAAGTAATTTTAAATACACTTTCCAGTCTAAATAGAACTGGAAACAGCAAATGATCTTTTTTTTTAACTTGTGACACCAAAAAATGGAAGTGTCTGAATCACTAAATATCAGCATTTCAAAGACTTTACTGCAAATAAGAATAAAGAAGCCTGGCCTATGTAATACATTTACAAATATAATATGTTACATATAAATATGTAATGTAAGTACAGATATATGCACACTCTTATAGTGGTAATTATGCAGGCACAATAATTAAATTTAATTAAGAAAATAAAGAACCAACTTGTGACAAAAAAAAAAAAAGAAGATGCTTGAGTTTCTGTACAAGTACCAAAGCCCATTTGGATGTTGGATCATTCTGTGTTATCTCTATGGTTGCATCTAATAGTCGTCGTCTTGGTTTAGGGTCACACCTAAAATGCTCTTGGAAAATAATTTGCTGCATTAGACACTGAATTAGACTTCAGCATTAGCTGAAGAGGTACAACCTGTGATGAGATTTAGAGTGTTGCCTGGAGCCCATGAGAAGGACTTTGAAATTGAGGGTGGAATCAAGAAGAAGAAAGACAACTGTTAAATTAGGCAGAAATCCTCAACTGAAAAATGCTAGAAACTCCATTGTTCAATTATAGACTACCAATTTTAAAGCACTAGAAGGCACTACAGATTTGTGTCCTACGAGGGGGTCATCAATTTGACCTAACTCTCTCCAGTCACGTTTTGTAGGGTTGGAGAGGGAGCAAACAGGCAACAGCAAACCTGGCCTCCAGGAAAGAGCCAGCCACAACCACAGAGACCTTGTGGGTGGAAACGTTCTAAATGCTAAAGAAATTCCAAGCAAGACCAATGGCAATGCTGCCACAGACTGCCCAGCCAACACCGCCCTTGTTTGAAGGGCAACCGGACAGCTGTCAGAGTCTGGCTCATGAGACGCTCACATCTCACAGCGGAAGTATGGGGCATTCCTCAAGTTTCACTTCAAAGCTTCTGGGACTTCATTGATGTCTGAGAGGCAGGAAATGGATCAGGGCAAATTCACCTGTGGTGTAAGTCTATTTATTTCACTCGATTTAGATTAGATCTGAAATTGGTTCCTACTGGGATTTTAAATGATGATTAAATTTGAAATGTCACTGTCAGGCTCCAGAGGAGCGAGAGCTCTGGCAGGTGCATTCAGTCCCTGGAAGGAAGTGATACTGAGCCACCTGGAGAACAGCCATCCATCTTCCTGAAAGAAAATAATTCAATTCTGTGATCAGAAGCTGATCAAGCTACAGGACTTTTTTAACAAAGCAACCTTCTAGATATCATACTTAGTCTCCCTGGGAGTGGCAGAAGTTGCCAAATTTCATTATGGCAGGGATAGGATGATTGGACCTTGTGTCCAGTGAGCTGTAGCAGCTGGACGATACCCGTAACAAACGCTGCTCGAAGGAGCGCTGCGATTTCTCTCTTCAGTGCTGCAGCCGGCTGACAGATTTGTGACATGGCTCCAGATGTTGGCAGACAGCTGTTCAGCAATGCTTCAGGTGCTATAAAATATGCAGAGGTTTTCGTGGCTGGAATGCCTTCTGCCCCCGTGTCAACCCTTGTCCAGTCTCAGCTGGGTGGCACTCGCTGCCTCAGGGGTGTTGGTCAGTGGCACAGGTGGGAAGGAAATACAGTTTTGACTTTATTTTAGACAGTTGTTCCACCTGACCTGGACTGCAGTGACCTCTTTTGCTTTGTAAATGAGTCATTATCGGGGCAAGGAGAATACTAAGATACTAAATACTAAAATACCTAACGGCTGTCACTCTGTACCCCCAACCTTGTCTGACTTGTTCTACTTCAACAGCAAATGAGAACAATGATAAATCTTTAAAAATTTGATAACGCTCCTACCAGCCCTATTAAACCACTGCCCACCCTAAGCTTTTCCGACAGGCAGTGTTGGAAACTTGGTTTCAGCAACTCCTTTTCCAAAATCAAAATCCTTACAAACAAACAAAGCATGGTGTCCATCTATGTCAGCTCAGTAGTAGTGACAGAAAAAAAAAAAGAAGAAAGGTGGAGGAGAAGGAGAAGGAGAAGGAGAAGGAGAAGGAGAAGGAGAAGGAGAAGGAGAAGGAGAAGGAGAAGGAGAAGGAGAAGGAGAAGGAGAAGTCATGTGGAACAAGATATAAACCCAAACATACAGCTGGGATCCTGAGTCCATCTGTACGATGCGTGCTGTAGGAGGTTCTCCTGTGTCAAAGATGGTGAAGGAAAAATGGATAGGTTTCTTAAATGGACAGCCTGATGTATGGAGCAGCTTTCAGGTGACGAATAACTAAAATCACTATGGCTCTTCAGTCTAACAAAAAAATACCCCAAAACACCACAAACCTAATTGTCTGTAAAATTGCAAGTGTCACAGAAGAAACAAGTAGGCATATTTCCCTTTCTTTCCAATACAAGTAAATAGAGCATCAAGTGACATTAGCAGTGTCAAGTTCAAAAACAAGACAATGTGAAGAGGTTGATCCCACACAGCATGGAGAGAAGATGATAAACTCCTTGTTAAACGACATTATGGGTGGATGCTAAAAAGCTTATTTGGGCTTGAAAGAGCACCTGGAAAATTTGATCAAAGAAAAATCCATCACAACCCATTATATACAAGTCACCACCTCTGGCTCAAAGTTCCCCCACGGCATTTCTTCCTCTGGCTAAAAATGTGTTCAGGGAGTTATTGCTCTTGGCTTACCTTGCCCTTGTTGTCTCCTCTAGGCATCTGCTGCTGAAGGCAGGAAATCTGCCTATGGGTGTCTTTGGCCAAGAAAGGCCTTTCATTTTCTCCGATTACCCTAGCCAAGAGGAAGCACAGCACAAACCTGTCCTAAGAGGAAAAATAGAGAAACGTGTGAGTGCAATTAAAGAAATATTTTATCCAAGTGCAAGACAAAAGATCTCAATGCATCCGTGTATGAACCACCATGTAAGCAGCTTCTTTGGAGCCTCAAACCCATTACTACATTTCAGCTAAGATGTTAATCGCTGGAACTAGGTACACGTGCACTTTTGGTTTTTTCCCAGAACGGACCAGAAACAAGCACAAAGAAGTCTGGAAGATGAGGTGGGTTGATTATTCCTTTCAGTGGCAACCTCATCCAGAAGATGTCACCAAAACACAAGTAGTACTCGGAGTTCCTGGAACAAGGGACATAAATGGAAGGACTTCAGACTTGTATCGGAACCACAGGAAAATCAAGAAGGGTGTTGACAGAACACCTCGAAATAAAAATTACTCTTTTTCAGGAAGAAGATTGAGCCTTCGTGTCATCACAGCAAGAAGGTCGGTTACAGATGAAATCATGTACAAACAGTGAGTTACGCAGCCAAAATAACGTGACATTGTTTTGAGCGGAGGCCGCATTCTTGTCAAAATTCTTCCCTTAAATTAACAAAGCACAGGCATAGCAGACAGAAACTTGATAGCTCTATTTTTTCACCCTCACTAAGTCCCTTTGCTGTTTGCCTTCTCCCTCCTTATTGATACTGTACTTCCGCCGGGGACTTGCGTGTTAGCACTCTGCTCCTATCTCAGCTTGTGTCTCTGTACTGTTAGGGAGCACATCCACACACATACTGAATCAATACCTAATTGCTGCATTACAGAGATCAGCTTTAGGATCCAGAAGATAATGTTCACCAAGTCTTTTCCTTGTGCACTCGCACTGTGAATGTTAAAGCACTGAAGATCATTTTTTTCTGACTGCAAACAAAAACTGAGCAAAGGAGGAACAAAAAGATTCATAACCTGAAGGAAAGCAAAATGCATCCAGTGCAGCAATTAAAAACATTGGTGCACACAAATTCAGGACCAGGACACTAAGCCAGCAGGATGTGTCCTGACTCTTGAACTTTGGGTATAATAGTTCTCTTGACCCTCTCTGGCACCCCATGCCATCACATTTATCCTTCTCTAAGAAGAAACCAAACCAACCTACCTGGCAAGGGTAAAATGCACAGATGCTTTAGGGCTGACAACCTGTTAGGGTGTATCACCATCTCAGTGTCACTGATGAAGATGTTCTGGCAGCAATAACCATATGAATCAGCTTTTAAATGCAATAGCCCTTATTCACATCTTGTTTGCACACATGACAGCCCAAACGACTTGCACCACTGCGAGCATGAAATTAAAAATAACATTTGCTCCACTGGTATTTGCACTGTTAGGGGAAAAAAGTTTTGTAGGAGGTGCTACGAAGACATTGTGCATAGTCGTTGCGTAATACAAGGTAATCATGTTCTTATAATGTCAGTCAACAGCTTTATCCTAATCTCTAGGAACCTTAGGCTGACAGGAAGTTTGCCCTTTCTGATTTTGCATCAGTCAAACCAACGGAATAGGGCCAAGTCTACACTAAAAGAAAATAAAATCCTGTTATCTTGAAATTTGAAAGTATTTCAACATGAAGTTCCAGTTTCCTGAGTCAAGCTGTAATATAGGCAGATTCTGTTATATGCTTCTATATATATACACATACTGTTAGGAACACTGCACTTCTATCATTATATTTTCAATTTACCCAATGCAAATAAGCATTTTTTTTTGTAAAAATGAATATCACTTTAAAGTCTGGATATCTAGCACCTATGAACCAAGGAGTTTTTCAATATCTAAAAATTCATAAAAAACCAGCTTATCCAATAGCGAGGTGAAATGAAAATACCTTTAAAAGAGGAATTTATTTGGGTTTCAAAAATTGAATAGCATGTTTCTTCGCTGAGGAAGTCCAAATTGCTGTCAGACTCCTTAAAAAAGCAATCAATGTGTGCAACCTAGCTTTGTTGCTTGTTTGAACACTCAAAGCACTGTTTTGGTTTAGATAAAGAGGTTTCCTTAGCAATCTCTGAATGTTAAAAAACTCAGCAACAGAAAGCAAAGAGGTTTAGCTACACATACTTGCTTAAAATAGTAATAAAAATGCTATTCTGCTTTACTAGCACGTTGAATCCCAAGTCACGACTAACAGATGAAATCAGCATCTTAGACACCACGTAAGTCCTGAGCTTCCCTACAGGGAAGAAATTAAACAAGGAGAGAGGGTCAGCAAGTTAAAAGCAATCCCTGCAGAGGTCAGCTGTGTTATAAATGTAATTCCCCAGTGCTTATAGACTCATATAATCATTTAGGTCAGAAAAGACCTTTAAGATCATCGAGTCCAACTGTTAACCCAACGCATCAAGCCCAACCATTAACCTAACAGTGCTAATACCACCACTAAGCCATGTCCCTAAGCACCACATCTACACGTCACTTAAACACCTCCAGGGATGGTGACTCAACCACCTCCCTGGGCAGCCCGATGCAATGCCTGACAGCCCTTTCGCATATCAACACTCCCTCCCAGCTTGATGTCACCTGCAACCTTACTGAGGGTGCACTTGATCCCCTCGTTGAAAGTATTGATACAGACATTAACCAGAACTGGCCCCAGTACTGAGCCCTGAGGAACACCACTTGTCACTCGCTGACAACTGGATTTAACCCCATTCTCCACAACTCTTTGGGCCTGAACATCTAGCCAGTTCTTAACCCAGCAAAGAGTACACCTGTCCAAGCCATGAGCAGACAGTTTCTCCATGACAATGCTCTGTGAAATGGTCTCAAAGGCTTTACTAACATCCAGGTAGACAACATCCACAGCCGTTCCCTCACCCGCTAATCGAGTCACCTTGTCACAGAAGGAGATCATGTTAGTCAAGCAGGTCCTGCCTTTCATAAACCCATGCTGGCTGGGCCTGAGCACCTGGGTGTCCTTTATGTGCCGTGTGATGGCACTCAAGTTGATCTGCTCCATAACCTTCCCTGGCACTGAGCTTAGACTGACAGGCCTGGAGTTCCCTGAACCCTCCTTCCGGCTCTTTTTGCAGATGAGCATCACATTTGCTGACCTCCAGTCAGCTGGGACCTCCCCAGTTAGCCAGGACTGCTGATAAATGATTGACATGAATGACAGGATCGAGTGCACCCTCAGCAA
>NW_010255300.1:0-442 GCF_000690775.1 Eurypyga helias | reverse complement strand
CAGCTACTTGAAAGGAGGTTGTAGGAAGGCCGGTGTTATTATATGTCAGTACTAATTTTTGATAGGACAAAAGGAAAAGGCCTCAAGTTGCATCAGGGGAAGTTTAGCTTAGATATTAGAAAAGACTTCTTCATTGAGAGAGTGGTCAGGCATTGGAACATGCTGCCCAGGGAAGTGGTGGAGTCACCATCCCTGGAGGTGTTCAAGCAATGTGTAGACATGGCACTTGAGGACATGGTCTAGTGAGCAAGGTAGTGTTGGGTTGATAGTTGGACTAGATGATCTTATAGGTCTTTTCCAACTTTCGTGATCCTGTGTTTCTGATTCTATAATTCTGTTCATTCCAAGCTGTGCAGCCGTAGTTGTAGGACTCTTTAGTTCATTCAAAACCAGACCAAAGTGGTTTGTCCCCTCAGACTTCACTAGTTACAGATAATTAGAG
>NW_010255299.1:0-1189 GCF_000690775.1 Eurypyga helias | reverse complement strand
GTGTCAGAAGCTTCCAGGGATTGCTTCTGCAGAGTTGTGTGAACGGTTACTTTCAGCACTGAGCTGACATCTGTGGGTTTGTGGTGGGTATTTTGTGAGGACTCTGTGGGGTCTAGTAAAAAAAAAATAAGGAAAATCTGAGGATGAAAACAGCATGAAAAATAGTTTTTGTTGAGGATCATGAAAATGCATTGTAGGACTAGAATATAATAGTATGATGCTCCTTGTTGAAGTATTTAAATTGTCCTTTAATAACAGTAATTTAAAAAACCTTTTAGGTGGCCCATATCCGAGCAGAAAGAGATATTTTGGTTGAAGCGGATGGAGCCTGGGTAGTGAAAATGTTTTACAGCTTTCAGGATAAAAGAAATCTTTACCTGATCATGGAATTCTTACCTGGAGGTAAGCCCTATGTTGTGTTAGGTGATCCAAGTACTTCTTCCTTAGCTTTTGCTGTCAGCTTTGTAAATGTTAGTGACAAGCATGCTCTGTAATTTGTGGTTTAACGCTGCTTTAAATGAAGTTCCTGCAGTGTAGGGGAAGGAGAAAGGTTATGAAGGGGTGTTGAAATAGACTTGGATTAAATAATTTAATGTTCTGCTTCTTACTGCTGAAACTGTTAGCAGTAAAACCAAAGAAAAACTCTTGTTTAAAACAGTTTATTTGTGCAATACAAGTATTACGTGTTAAAATTCACTCTGTTTTCCTTGGCTATCAAATTAAAATTCCTATTGAGGATTTTCAACGGCTTTACATCCGGTTTACTCAAAAAGTATATTGGGTTTGTAGGTCCTTGCAGTAATAGTTTTATAATTAGTAGCTATAAGGCCAGTTAGAATGTTAAATTTGGATTCTGCTGGGGTTTCACGTAGCGTTAGTCTTGTGATTAAAATGTTCTGATTTCTAAGCTGTATTTTCTTCCTTTCGGTCAGGTGACATGATGACCTTGCTGATGAAGAAAGACACCTTATCGGAGGAGGAGACGCAGTTTTACATTTCTGAAACAGTGTTGGCCATAGATGCTATTCACCAGCTGGGATTCATCCACAGAGATATTAAACCCGATAACCTTCTGCTGGACGCTAAGGCATGTCGCGTGCTGGTGCTTCCAACACCTCTGTAGGGCAGATAATGCCATTTATAGTGGTGCTTTAATAACAAGCACTGAATTAGAATCATAGAATGGTTA
>NW_010255298.1:668-7907 GCF_000690775.1 Eurypyga helias | reverse complement strand
TCCTGGCTGAACCCAGCACAAAGCCCGTTGACATTTAATTGCATATGCTGCCAGTCTAGCTTTCCTTCATGCTAAGACACTGCTGCCCAGTGCAGTGGTTGATATTTTAAACACTACTAGGCTTATGCGTGGTGACATCGTTATCTTCTTGCGTATTGGTTTTTTCCACAACTGCTTTACAGATTTCTTCCTGTGGTAGGTTGCCACTCCATGTAATATTAATAGGCACTTCCTTTGCCCCTTCCAATGGTTGTCTTGCCAGTAATTCCTAACTAGTCACACAGAACTTCCCTTACCATGGTGTCTATTCTGTGACTGCTGTGGAGAGGGCTATTAAAAACTTCCCTGAACATCCAGCAGTACCTCTGCAATTGACAGCTGTCGCTGTACATCTTGGTTTTGCTCTTTGCTGCAGCAAGGACACTTTTTGGAGGAAAGCGTCTAATCGCATCAGGATACACAACTAGGAATACTTTATTCACCTGCAGTACAATTGGCAAGACTAGAAGGAAGGTGATTGACAACGGTGACTTGTGGATATAATATGTATTCCACAATCTGTGTTTGTCCAGTTTGACTTCTGGGCTGGTTGAAAGACAGTAGTGGTACTGTGCAGTAGCGGACTGGAGTAAGTGTACGTGTCTGGGAAAATGACCCCACAGCCGGGAGTGACTTTCTAATAAGCCAGAAGCTAGACTCCACTTTTATTTTACTGTACCAGTCAGTACCGGTTTGTCCTGCAGTGGAGTCAAGTCCCAGAGGTGTACCGGAGTACGCTGTGTCTCAGAACTACCTTCCCTAAATGCATGGGTTTGTCAAAGAAGTTTGCTGGAGGTAGTCTGTAATAGCTGCCATTGTGTCCAATCAGCCCTCTTCTACAGTCACATCACAAATATGTGCATTTCTACTAGAAACAGTTTGTCTGCATAGCTGAAAGCTGCAGTGTTCAGTTTGTAAGAATATAGCTCAACAGCTGGAAATCCCAGGTGTTCTGATGATTTTTTTTTTTTAATGGCTTGGGCCAGCTGATGACTCTGGAAAGCTTTATTTTTTTTGGTGTTTGGAAAGTGCAGCTATTCTTTCTGAACACTTTCTTGCTCTTTGTGATTCTGGGTTTTTTTTCCTCTCTTCTGTAATAACATGTAAAGACCCAGCTAGCCTTTCTTGAACTAGCATTCCATTGTTCTGGAAGAGTTAATCAAAAGTTACAAGAATTGATGTACAATCCATTTTTTAAACCTTTATTTCTTTCTCCAGTGCCTTACGGCGTGGGAGTCAATTATACCACTATTGCAAGACAAGCCAGAGACCAAATAAGAAGTACCTTCACGGACAGCCTAGCACTTCTGTGCTTAGTACCACTAGACATACTGGAACTGTATGAAGGACTCCTTTTGTCAAGTTAACTGAGATGCCAGCTGCAGTTAAGCTGCATCAGATGCTCTGAAAACGATTTGAATTTTTTTCTTCACTTTCTGTGTTTAAACTGGGGTATGTTTCATCTTTTTGAGTTATCTTGAATGGTTCCTTCTTTATCCTATGGAGTGATTGGGGGTTCATAGTGAAAGTGCACGGGGATCTTGATAAAACTTACCTCTCTAGTCTGGAAGGAACTGATGAGTGGAACACTAAAAAGATGAAAATAACTCTACTGCAAGGTGCCAAATGACATCTTTATTACCTTTCTGTTTTGTTTGCTAAAAAAAAAAAATAAAAATTATTCCTATGATACAGTACTCCCTAACCTATCCTTATCCCTTTTCTGGATGGACAGGGAAAGGCTGGAAATCTTTTCTGTTTTGCTACTGCCCATATGCTTCCTCTGGATAAAATGGTTTCTGGAGGCTTTTCTGTGTGGGAGTTGGGCTGGTCCAAGACAGCACATACCAACACTACCTGCAGATAGCCTGTGATGCAAGCATGAACTGTGGTTTTTGTGAGTGTAGCATGCTGTTGGTTCATACTGAGTATCTCTGTTTTCCTTGGTGATTATGAAGTATGTCAGTTGGCTGAAGTGTACTTGTGACTGACTTGGGGATCAAAATCAGCCTAGCTGTGCAAGTGAGGTGCACAGCATCCTTTCCAGGCTTAGGGGTATGGTGGAAGCAAGTATGAGTCTTCTGTGTATTTTTTTTCTGGGTTAGCTCTGGAAGATGCATGGTAGAATTCTCTTGGTCCATGCTTTAATTGCTGGGTTTTTTTTTTTTTTTTTCCTGAGCTAGAGCCAAGTTGGGCTTGGTCACTAAAGATGCCTGCTATAGTAAAGGTTTTCTCTCCCCATGCATTTTTGCAGCAGCGAAAAGCCAAAAAGTGTCAAATGCTTGCTTTACACCAGGCATCATTGTGTGTGAAACTTGCCTTAAACAGGTTGGTAGAGGTAGATGGGTACCCTGTCAGGCACATAGTGTTCACACCTGCCTCTACTGAACCACACGGCAAGTCTTTTAAGACTACTTTTGGTACAGATCTATTTTCTTAGTGGTTTTTATTGGCCTTTAGAAATATAACTGCTTCTGCAAGTCCCTTTTTTTCCCCTTCCTCCTGCAATTGAACCTCAAGCAAATTCCTGTTTGGTGTTAATGGCCTTAGGAGTGCTATCATGATTCCCAGGGTCCCAGAGTCTTGGATTAACAGCATGCAGCTAAGCCCTTTTTAACCATCCTAAGTGAGGAGGTTTGGGGCTAATATCAATGTAATATTGGGATTTGAGGGAGTAAGTAACTGAGCAGTCAGTGCTAAACTTGAGTGATTACTTGATCTCTGTTAACATTCTGGAAAAGAATCTCAGCAGTAATTGAGTATGTGCAACTTTTATGTTCTCCTGTGACGACCTACCAAGTACCAGTCTGGTTTGGACTTTATTCCTTCATAAACACCAAGTATACCTGAAGGCCCCCTGCTCAGCTTGATGGCTTTATGGCAACTGTCAAGATGAGTTATTGCAGCAATGTGGTAGCTATCAGGCTAATGAGTTGATGTTCTCTGGCTGCAAAAGTCAAGTTTAAGACGTTTTAAGAGGTCTGTCTTTTTTACTCAACCTTCATTGACAACTCTGTGCTACTGATTTGTTTAGGTTTAAGCTCGGTTTGCCAGTATACACTTATTTGGTGTAAATGAGAACTCTGCTTTAAGTTATGTCCAGAATGGCAAACTACTCTTGTTGTGCAAGTGAAGTACTTAAGGGGATCATCTTGAAGCAGTAACCATGTGTTTTCTTAATCTTTCCCTCCTAAAATAAGCACTCACAAACCATTTAACAGTTTGACCTTCAGGGTTACAGTCTTCCCTATTTCCCACAAACCGATACCAGCCTGCTTTTTTGGGCTGGTTCCTGTGTGGTAAATGGAACTTTGCAGTTCACTCTGCAGCATCACTGGGATTCAAGTAATTTGAAACAATATTTAGACAGTCTTCCTTTCACCTTATCAAAAAAAAGTGAAAGATGAGTAGAAAGGATGGTGGGGTTTTTCCTACAGGTGAGTAGGTTTCGTCTGATGCCTTACAACACTGAGGTCCTGTTTCCTCTTAGTGTTAAACTCTGTGGGTGTTGGTTCTGTGGAATTCAGCAGTTGACATCACATGTGTTCCTGGCAAGTGTAATGGACAGTGAAGAATACCAAGTGAAGTGCAAATCAATATGTAACTGAGGCTGGAGCTGTTGAAGAGCAGCTTAAATTTTCTTTAATCTGATGCCACTGATTCTGCGGCATGGTTTTTAAACTAGTCCTCAGCCAAAGCATGTTTCTGTTTCAGATAAATCCCTGTCTGAGTAAGCTGTTGAAAGGCAGGCATGCTTTGCACTTCCCAGTTGAAGTATGTGGCTTTGTGGCACCTGCAAGTTGATTCGGATGAGACGTTGGAACATGCGCTTCAGGCTGTGGCCACTAGTGGGATTTCTTATATGACGTAGAATGCCAAAACTTCCTAAGTCCCTACAAGAGAAGTAAAAACGTTCAAAAGAAGACCTCTACAAGAATTGCTGCTGTTTAGGATGGTTGTGTAGTGGTGGGTCTCTGAGCTCCCATGGGGTGTGGGGGGGTTGTCTTTATAAAGGGCAGTTGTAAATCACTAGGTATCTGTGAGAGAGGCTGTGAGGTGTGGAGAGGATCCTGGCTGTGCAGTTTAGGGCAGCAGTTCCTAGTAAGAGAACGACAGAATAACAGGGTGAATGTGAAGGGTGCACTTACCTAGTTGCTGTTAGTGAGAAGTTGAGATCTGAACTGTTAGTGAAACTCTGACATGTAATCCTTACAGGGTAGGAGTCTCTCCATTGGATAGTCCCAAGCCTTAAGTGTGAAAAGTAAAAGGTGTTGGTAAAAGGAAGCAGGAGTAGTGCAAGAGCTTCATCTTCTGAGTAACTTCTTGAGTGTTCAGTCACTTAAAGTCACACTCTGCACACCCACTAAAATTATATCAGAAGTAGTTGCAGCCTTTCTATAAGCCTGTGTAACATGTGGGTCCTTCAGCAGTCCTTAAAATAGCCTGGTTTTCCTCGTAATTCATAGCCAGGCCAAGTTCCCTTTCAGAGGATGCATAATTCACTGCTGTCCTGGTTACTTCTATGTAATTTCTGGGATGTTTGTTTCTTCTCTTAACTGGCACCAGCACAATAAAGCGAGCACTGAGATCGTGTTTTAATGCTCGGTAACGGACCGTGCATTGTTCATATGTATCCTTACCAGGTTCTGACTCTTGCAATAAACACAGATGTTGAAACATCATGGTTTTTTCAGGTATCCATTGAAAAATGAAAAGGTAATAGGTGTAGCCCTAAAGACATGAACTCGTCTGATATGAGTTTTATCCAAGAATAAACTATGGATTCTTCACTGAAGTCTACTTGGATTTTTGTCACACCAACACTTGTGCCAAGGATAGAGTAGTCGGGTACGTGGCAGAAAAATACCTGCAAAGCCTGAGTGGCAGACGGTCCTGTGGAGGTACTGCGGGCTGGTAGCCTTGCAGCAGTGGCTCCACACAGCCTGTTCCTGACGCCTGTTGCCTCAGGTGCCGGTCTTGAGGATGCCAAAGTACAAAAGAATTCCCTTCCAGCCCACCAGGGACTGTTCAGCGTTTTAACAGGAGCTGTGCTTTTGTTAAGACTTGCACAATTTAACCAAGTAGGATTCATGTTGTAGACTGTTTAAAATCCTGGTGCTGATAACCACTGAGAAAAATTGCATAGACTAAACTAGCTCATTAGATGTTCAGCCTTCTTAAATTCTGAAGGTCTTTCAGTCTTTCCCTTAATATATTAACTTTTACTACAACAACCAATAAATAGGGAAAATGGGCTCTTTTTTTAAAGTAGGGAACTTGCTACTACTTGCCAGATATGGGTTTTTTTTTTTTTGTAAAGTAAAACTGGGGATTGCAGGAATAAACTTGCCTTCTGGCAGTGTGTGTGTTGCATTTTAAACATTTTGGGAGTGCTGTTTAACCAGTTTTGTGGAATAAAATGACAGTGCTTAATTCTGTGCTTAGCACTCCGGAGTCTTGCCGGGGTATGTGACTTGTACAAGTCCTCAGTAATGAACTGGGCTAGTTTGAGGTTGCACGGCTAAGGCACAGAACTTGGTTGGAAAATAATGCACTTTCCAAAAAGACATAAGTAGATCATCCTTACCTAAGTGGCATGCTAAAACATTAAAGGCTGGTCACGGTCCTAGACTACTTTGAAGGTCTTGGTACTATGCTTTGAAGCTAAACCATTTCCTTAACTCTGCTGCTGGGATCTGTATCCATACCTTCAGTTCAAGCAGCAGGGTTGGGGCCAGTGCCACATTCCCACTGCACAGGGAGACAGATTGCAGAGGGACAGTCTTGCAATAGCGAACTGCCAAAGGGCTTTTTGTCTTTAGTATATGAAAACAAAGCAGCACCGTCCTTGTTCTCTTTTCCTCTGTGCCTGCATCCCTCTGTCACTCCTTAAGGTTTGGAGAGTTGGGCCGTGCAGGTGGAGGCAAGATGGCTCTGAGTGGAGGCGGATCTCATTCCCCTCCTTGTTGAGTGTTTTAGCCCTGGGGACCAAAATGGTGCTGGCTTATTGCCCAGGCTCTTCCGCTTTCGACTTCTGTAAACCCAGTCATGGGAACGAGAGTCACTGTTCGTACCATAAAAAACCAAAATGAAAGCTGTGAAAAGACTTGTCTCTGTGTGAATTAGCTAGTGAAAGATGTAAAAATGGGAAGGAGGCTTTTGTTTCCTGCACTTGACTGAATCTGGCAACTGTGCTCTTGTTCAGACTCGCAGGCTATGAAATGTTGTCTTGCCTTCTGGTGCTGGCATGTTTCTATACCCTTTCATATATCTCTGTATAAATATACTTCGTGCGTTGTTTACTATGGAACTAGTATTGATGGAGAAAAACACTTTGAGGTAAAACTGTTTGTAATTCTCTATTAGCGTGTACATTTTTTTTAAAATGCACCGTTTGTTTACCTCAATTAATTTAATGGAATGGACCAATAAATGTATTAAAAGATGACTCCTTTACCTAGAACATAAAGTTTCATTTTTTGCAGCCTTCGCCATTGAAATGATGTGTGTGCACTTATTTTGCTGGGCAGCTTGCTGTCTTAGTGCAGAAAGACTTTTCCCTTATGTTGTGATTTAGCCCCAACTGGCAGCTAAGCACTATGCAGCTGCTTCCTCACTTCCCATCACTGCCCCAGGTGGGGTGGGGAAAAGAACTGGCAGAAAACCCTTTCGATTGAGATAAAACCAGTTTATTTCCTCTCCATTTTCTGTCCTAATAATATTATAGACCCTTTGCACCTATTTGTAGGGTTTAACATTGCACTGAACTCCTCCCTTTGCTCCTAGTTTCTGCGAATCCCGCTAATGGGTTTGCTTTTGTCTGAGACTGGAATAAACCAGACTCTTTTCCTGAACATATTCTTCAGGTGCACTACAGGCACTTTATCTTCACTACTGGGACTTTATATCCTTCTACACTATGTAAAAGTTTTGATTGGGTAAGGACAGCACGACTGACAGATCGTCTAGTGTTTACTAACCTGGTGACTTTTGCTAAATGTGTATCCCAGTGTTTGAATGTCCCACCACACACTGTTTTCAGTGTGGGCTTATCATGCCGTTCAACCTTCCCAGAGGCAAGTGCATTGTAGGGGATGTGATACACTCATTCAATGACATGCTCTTTGGCCCAAGTGTCTATGAGGCTGGTTTGGAAGTCAGTCCCATTGTCTGATTCAATCCTTTCTGGGATGTCATGTC
>NW_010255298.1:0-305 GCF_000690775.1 Eurypyga helias | reverse complement strand
GTGGAAGGTGTCCCTGCCCATGGCAGGGGGGTTGGAACTAGATGGTCTTTAAGGTCCCTTCCAACCCAAACCATTCTATGATTCTATGAATCACGTCGTGGAGAGGGCTTCCAATTTGGCTGTACTTTGGAATATGCATCTGCCAGAAACCCACAACGCCTAGAAAAGCTTGTTTCCTTTTGCTCATTGGTGGGGACATAGGTGTGATTTTGTTGAACACGTCCATCGGGATCTGATGATGTCCATGTTGCATTTGACTCCTAAGAACTGGATCTCTTACACAGGTCCCTTGACCTTACTTTGTT
>NW_010255297.1:0-36622 GCF_000690775.1 Eurypyga helias | reverse complement strand
CCGCGGAGCGCAGCGGGGCCCCCCCTCTCGCCGCCACCCCCCGGGAGCAGCCCCCCCGCATCCCTGGGGAGTTCCCTGCGCGGCTGCTACCTGCGCTGAGCCCCGCGTTGGGCGCCCGGTAACTGCGGGGGCGAACAGATGTGCCAAGGACGATGCGGCCAGCCTAGGCACGAGCTGGAAAATCAGGAGCTGGAAAGATTACATGGGTTGGGAATCTAGCCTTGGTAATTGCCATCTTTCCTACCACTCTTGCTCGTGTGTGTGAAGTGCTGTTCGCACCTATGGTGGTGGGAAAGGAGTTTCAGGCCACGGGCAAAGGTCAGTGTAGACCAGGAGAGAGGACGGACCTCCATCCATGCAGCTCTGCACAGCCGGCCACTGCCACAGGGGAGGGTCCGTGCAGTTAGCCCACCTCAGACACCTTGGATAATGCTGTGGGCACAACCTGAACCACAGGCTTGATCAGTAGTCAAAGACTGCTTCATCATCCGGGTCAACGAGCCAAATTCCATCTGTTCTACTTGTACTGGTGTGTCTTTTATGGCACTCTGTGGCTTCGGAGCATTCTCAATAGTATTTTGTGATATGATTAGTAATTCTTAGGGTGGATTTTCAGCATCAGCTGCAAGCTACCCTGTTTGGTTTGGGTTTGGGGTTTTGGTTTTTTTTTTCTGAAAGTGAACAAAAAAATCCCATTTGTAACAGGGCTTCCATTTTTAAGAGGCTTTTACAAAAAGATCATGTTCCTTGCCTTCTCTTACTCAATGGAGACTCACAACACATTTTCATTGCAGGATCTAGGCCAAAGTTAGTAATAGTCTGCCATGGCTGTAAAGCTATTTTAAGAAATTACTAGATTTTTAAAAAACAATATTGTATTAGAGTCCCTTAGGGAAGATTTGTCTTGCACATTTACAATGCCTGTTATCACTGTGTTCTAATACCTAACTGGAGCCTTTAGGCACTAAATTTATTAATAAGTAATAGAAGGGTTAATGCCCTTGTGAAATTCCAGGCTAATAGTAACTTTCTCAGGAACAATCTTTTTCTGTACAGTTGTTGATTTAAAGAATCATAAATATTACAGCCTCTGTTCTTTCAATTTTAAAAGCAAAGTTGTGTAAGGCTTACTGGCAGACAGCAACACGGACTGTGTTACATGAGACCATTCAACATTGTAATGGTTGCACGCTGTCGTTCATCATAAAGAAACCCTATGTAGCATTTAAATTTGCAAATGATTTTTTAGCTTTGAAAAATTCTGTCACATCCACACTGTTTTTGAAAGCACAAGTGGAGAATACGCATTTATTGAGATCCAGCATAGATTTCATTCAGTGTTAACCTTGCTGAGAAGGAATGGAATTTTTCAGTTCAGCTCAGCCCTAAACACATGCTAGCAGAATTTTAACATCGTTTCTAACCCACTGATCCTGGAAGTTTTTTTAAACATTGTTTTATTAAAGAACAAGAAGGTTTACAGTCACATTGAAGCCATCTATCAAATCCTACAGTAAAGGCAGAAAAGGAGTTATTCATAACAGTAGAGGTGAAAAATAACCAGAGTTTCCTCTCCACTTCCCAATGTGGAGAATTTTTTTTTTTTACCTTGCTTTATTACGAATAAAGAAACAAATATCCTGGTCGTCTTCTCCGTGTTTGTCATCTTCAAACATGAAAAAAGTTAAATTTTTATGCCTTTGGACACTTACTCAGCAGATAGTATATGATAGGGCATGAGCTCCTTATCTGGGTTCTGGTGTGTGCAGGAAGAGAAGTATGAGTTTAGAGTGTATATTATAGTCAAAGATACTTGGAGAATTAAGGTGCCTGTTCTATTAAATAGAGCTGAGAGTTTTTTTATTTATTGTTGACCTTGGGCCCTTCAATTTCTCTTAAATCTTTTTAAATCTAGCCCAAGGTTATTGCACACATATATTAGAAGGAAGGCACTTTAGGATATCTCTACTTGTAGTTTTCTCTCTTGGTTTGGTCAGCAATCAGAATGTCATGTGTTCTGGTCTCCTTTACCAACATAGCCAACTTCCTGACAGACAGAATCAGGACCAGAGATTCACTTGAAACAAGACATGTTTTCCAATTTTAATAATTTCGTTACAGTTTAACTTTTGCTTCAGTTATTTGATTATATCATAGAAGCAAAGAATAAATTTTCTTAGAATCAGGGAAGTAAGCACATCACTGTATGTGACTTTTTTTTTTGTATTTTTATTTCTGTGCATCAAAAGTCTTAACAATTTTTTTATAGGTCTGTTGATGTATGCATACACCATGACCTTACAACAGTACTCGAGAGGTAAATTTTATCCTGTCATTGAGTGTATAAATGTTGAAAATGAATGTCAATAAATTTAGGATCAGAATCCTAAAATATTATTAGCCTGAATGAAGATGAACAATATAAAAAGGAATCAGAGGTTTGAGGTACAGGTGATTCATTAAACTACAGGTTTACATTACATTTTTACATTGCATTTAGATCATGTTCCCAACCGTGAAACAGCAGCAGCACCTGCTTAGTATCACAGGACATTACACAGCAATTAAGTAACAAGAATGTGTTATACAATAATAGGAAATATGGGAAGGCAGAATGTAAATAAGTCGATTTGAATTTTGTCAGGATTTCAGAATTGTATGTTAGTATTGGAAGAGCGCCATGGAAACTTTAATAACCACAAACCGTCAGGGCTTTTGTTTCATTTCTTATCCAGAAGCTGGCACTCTATCAGCCCTCTAATTCCTTGAACATTGACCCTTTATTGACACTATTGAAACAATGAATCATTCACCCCATTTCCACCTCGGTATCCCAACACTGTTAGCCCATCATGACTGTGTCTCATGCTACTCATCACATCAGCATAGCACCACGTTATTTCTGTAAGCCTTTGCAAAACAATGATTGAAAAAAACCAAGCCTAGAAGAGATTTGGCCTAGAAAAAGGATAGGTAAGTAACTGGGAGAAAAACAATCCAGAGCAGGTTTCCCTTGGGACACTTGGAATTCTGTGAAAAGACATTTTTTGAAAGGTGATGGAGGAAAAAAGCAAAATGGATAAAAATACTTAGTGAAACATCCATGTAGAAAGGACCCAATAACTTTTAGCTTCTCACATAGTGAACTAATGCGTCAGTATTAAAAGGTGGGATCGTCCTGGTCCATAAAGAATGCGTATATGGCACTGATGATATCAAAACTAAGATAAAACAATGAAAGCAAAGTGGTTCAGAATTGTTATCAATTACTAGAATGAATTGGACAAAACTGAGTGTGGAAACAGACTCTCAGCAAAATGGTCCCGAACCTATTTAACAGGCTGAGTAATCTTCTAAGGAAATGCGGAAACTGAGTCATTGAGAATAGGAGTAATTAGGGCGGGGAATCACGTGCCATAGGGAACAATGCTGTGTTAGAAAACACTGACAAAACAGGATTTCCATTTCTGCTATTCTGCATCAGCACAATCAGAAACACCTCTGTATTGTTTTTATGTTAAGAAATTGTAGCGTAAGAAACGCTCAAATAGCATTGCAAAACCCTTAAATAGCACTATTTTCCCTTCACTTAACTTTTTGTATCATATTCACAGCTATAGTATTGCATCTGAAATCAAAATGAGTTTGAACACTTCTGTCCTGGGCAGGGTGACAGGTTTCCAAAAAGTTGCAGTTGCACTGAACTTTTCATTTAAATAAGAAGGTCCTTGAAGTTAGAGACGTTATAAAAAAATACGGCTTTATTTGTTCTGCAGCAGAGCAGAGACCAATGAAAATCCTGTTAGACACAGAGAAAGTAGCTCTGACATCATACACAAATAATAAAAAGCTGTCAGTGGGGAGTGGAATAATTATCACAAAACTATCAACAGGGAAATAAATAATACTTGGAGGAAAAAAACTAGAGTGTTAACTACTTCTCAGTGCTGACCCAAGTTTTTTTCCAATTAATACTTCAGAGTTATTGCCAAATAATATAAAATCCCCTCCGCCCCCCTCAAAACAAAAAATTCATACCTACACAAGAGTATATGTCAGTGTATATTTCTGATGATCACCAAATGCAACTCCAACTGTTACCAAGTCCCTCAGCTGCCTCAAAGAACAGATTGAAATTGTTCAGAAAGTCTATTAACGGCACATACTTTTTGCTGTTCTAGGCTTCATCTCTTCATACTGTTTTCTTTACTTGCAGAGTAGCAGAGGAATAACTCTCTTACATGGTCAGCCAAAGGAGAGCAAGCTTTTTTTAACTTTGTACCTTTTGACATCTCACGTGAGGTAAGGTTCATGCTGCAACCCTGCACTGAACATTGAAACGCTGTCCTGCGAAAAGCAGAGCAGAAAGCACAGAGGGGATGGCAGCTGCCTTCCGTCCCACAGACCCAGGCGTCTATTCCTGTAGGAATCCGGGGCTTTTGGGAGAGCCATCCACTTTCTGTCACGCATGGTTTTAAGATGCACTGGGAAGGCATATTTTTGGATGTTGATGTACACATGCCAGTGCCTCTCAGTGTTTTTCATTCCTAAAACATGTTAGAATTCCAAGTGACTTACAAGGATGCCATGTATCAAAGAAAAAGAGAGAGAAAAACACAGAAAAACCTAACATCCTGAAAAGCATGTATCTTTTGGGAAGAGAGCTATTTCAAGCTTTATTTTCCTGCCTTACAAAAATGCTTTTTCTCTCTGTCATTTCCCTGCAAAAAGGTCAAATGAGTCTTTTCCACCCCTTCCTGAATTGTGAAGATCTCTTAATACCCTTCTGTGTACTTCTAGAGGTGGCAGGTTAGGTACTCTCTGCATTGCAGAAGAGATGTAAAATGGTAAGTGGATATTCTAAGGTCAGGAAGGCAACAATGGTCATAGACATAATAGCAAAAGTGACACCCATTTATGCAACTTCATTAATGGACTTTAAATACACTTTAAAGTAGTTGTTAAGGGAGTTTGGGTTTGATGCACAGTCAGACAATGCCGGAATGATTTGTGTCAGAAGGGATCACTGGACATCACCTGGTCCAAGTTGCCTGTTAAAATAGTGCCAGCTTCAAAAGTACATTTGGTTGCTCAGGGCTTGTCCAGTGACATTTTGAATCACGACACAGATGGGGATTTCACAGCCTCTGGGCCCCGCTCCAGCATTTGGCCATCCTTGTTGCAAAGAATTTTTTTTTCCTTAGCTCTTAAAATAATCTCCCTTGCTGCAGATGATATCTATTCCCTCTTTATCTTTTGCTGTATACCTCTGGAAGAAAAAAAAATAGTCTAGCTGCCATGTTTTCTTCAACTACCCACGAAATGATTGGTAATGACATTAAAATCCTCCCTTTGCCTCCTCTTCTCCAGGCAGAACAAAATGCCAAAATGCCTTCTTCCTTATGTGTCAGGTGCTTTAGCCCCCCCAGCAATCCTGCTGACCCTCCAATGAATTAAAGCCGGTTTATCATCTTCTGGTTTACTCTACCGTCTTGTGAAAATATACTAATGGTGCAAAATAAAGGTAATTATTATTCTATCATTTCTCATCTTAATCAACTTAATGGCAAGAATATTCAGTAAATTTCTGTGTTACTTGCTATCATGCATCCAGTGAATTAAAATAACATGTTAACCTAGCCTGTATTTCACTGCTTGCTGCTTTATTCACTCGTAGCAGAAAAAGCAAAATAACAATTTATAATCTGAAAGGCAATGACTAAAATAAGAATCTTATTACACAACAGATGCTTAAGATAGTCAGATGTTGCATAGCCTGTTCAGTTTTGTCCCTATGCCATCTGAGTGTCAACAGTAGTATTATAGAGATTTTACACACAGATAGTGGTTCTAAAACTTACTTGTTTTTAAACGACCAGTTGGAAACATAGGGAAAACGAATGACAAAGTTTAAATGAGAATTTTATTTATACATGGACAGAGTTTTAAAACAAACTATACCATGTCTTGAGCTAATTTTGTAGAGGATTTAAGTAGATTCATATTTTGTGGCCAAGTTCGAAAGTCCATTGATAGAAGTCCTAACATGAAAAGCCAACAAATCCAATTACCACTAACATCTGTGCAACAATTCTGCTAATATCAATAATCCCTCAGTCCAACTAAATTCTAACACGCTTCCACCTTTCTCTAAATTCCTTCTGTCAAAATAAATTTCTGTCCCTGTTGCCTTACAAGCAGAAAGTCGCATCTATTATTCTCTGTCTTTATATTCCCACTTTCATTTCATTTCCCACTTTAAGCCAGTTGAAATTGTGTCAGTCACTATTGCATAATATTGCTTTCAAGTTCCTTTGGAGGACTTGTGTTTTCCTCAAACAATACTTTTCCTCAACTTAAAGGTGCTTTAGAAACCGACCTTCTCTTCTGTCATGTGGATGCTTTCCCTCTATTTGCAATGTTTTTCAGCTGTGTCATAATTCTTGAGTTTGCTTTTACACTTCCTATGCATTCTTGGAGCATTGGAGTATTGCATTGGTCTCTTCAAATGAAAACATCAAGAATAACACATCCCCTCCACAATATTTTAGTTGCCATCCTGTTTTTTAAGAAGCATTATCGCCCTTTTATATCATCCACCTTGGTACTTTTAGAAAGGAAAACCTGCAGTGTTGATACAAGTCAAGGTACTATGAACTACAGTACTATGTACAACAACAGCAGCAAATGTCAACCAAAAAAACCCACTTAATCATAGTATTACAAGCATGAAAAATAAAAAGCATATGTCTTTGCAAATCTTAACTGCTGTTACACTTAGCATAGACGATTCACGAAAACACTGTCACATATAGAAGGCCCCATCTACATCTGAGTCTTCTATCAGGACTACATGCTGAGAATGTAGATGTGCCCATAAAACTTGGAAATACTAAAATCACAAAAGCCTACTGTGAACAAAATTTCACAAAGAAATCCTTCTAAAGCTCTCTAGAATAGTGTCATAGAGAAAATTAAACCCAGTTAAAACATCTGAGATTGAAATCCCGTAAATATATAGTTGAATAGCAATAATATTCAGGAAAATAAAATTAGTTGAAAAGGTCACTGAAATTATTTTTCTTTCTCATTTGTAAAACTCTGTGTCATACAGGTATTAACTAGTACCAGACGCTAAACCTACCACGAAACAAGCTGGTGAGCGCTGGTTTTTAAATGAAGAATTCTAGCTTCTGAGAATCACTAAGAAGCTATTATTTATTCTTTTCTTGTAAAATGTACTGTTTTCCCACTCTATTTCCTAACCACCTCTCTTAATATGCAAACACATTTGGAATACTGAATCACACTCCAGAATGGTAGCAAATTGGTATGCACACGGTGTTAATTGAGTCAGGAAACATTCCTTACCAGATGGATATGGATTTTTGTGAATGCATAATGGTCCTTTAAGAAGCTTAATAGAAAAGTATGAAACCTTTTACAAACAGCATTCCAAAGCAAGATTGCCAAAAGCAAGTGCACATAAATAGCTCAGATAATTGGAGCCGTATTCCTGCACCCATCCCCAGCGACAGAGAGGGGCTGCTGACCATGCACTGTGGTTTGCATTACCTTCCCGGTCTGGGTTGATCCTTAAGTTACCCTCATCTTCTTTCAAACACCAGAAACATAGGTTTTGTCCTCTTTGCCAGAGCTTTGGCATTGGTTAGTCCCTGAACATAACTTCCCACTCTCCACATACGTGTAGATTTCTTCAAAGCCTGCGCTGGGTACAGAAGCAGCTACAGGCTGGCACAACGATCCAGGCCCACTGTGCTGTACGGGTGCCTTTTCCAGGCACAGCGAATCCTGTCTCCAAACTGAAAAAAAAAAGGGGGAGAGGGGATGAAATCCAGCAGGACAGTGATAACGCAAGGAGCAGGATACGGGCACCTCAGTTTCACATTCCTCGCTGGGCCAAGGGGCACAGCTGCTTTCTGATACTGTTGAGCATTACTGCTAGTTTTGATGAGTCTCCTGTATCTACATAATACTATTCATTATCTGTTTTCTTTATCTACATTTTCAAAAACATGTGTATGGCATATGTTTCTCATCGTTGACTATGACCTTTGTTTATTTTTAGTTTTAAAAACTCTGACTACTGCCAGACACTATTAAAAATAAACATTTTTAATTGTTTTCATGTTTTATCCTCCCCACCCCTTTCCACCCAAGTCTGACAGGATGAAACATTGTTTTTGCTTGGGATATAGCTACTTCTGTTGCGAGAAGAAAGAGGACTGCAAGGAGATTGTATACATATTATCAGAATAGTTTTACATTCAACAGTCTGGAAACAAAGCAAACTACCATCTCCCAACCCCCTTTAATATAGGTCTCCCCATTCCCAGGATCTATCTTCAGCTGAGGGGGCAGAAATGAGTACTGCCTTACTCTCCTGCCTTTAACCCAGCTGAACCTAGCTCATTCTTCCCAGCAATACAGCCTCAACACTAGAAGTTGTCCTCATTTCCCATACAAACAGAGAGACGGACTGTTCAGTGCAAGGTGGGGTTTTGTTTCCTCAGGCAGAGAAATAGCCTTCAGCATCCAAAAGGAGTTGCTTTAACAACTAGAATAAAAGAGGAGAATGTCACAGCTGTGCCATACCCCTTTACACCTTTATCACTTGTGGTTTTGTCTTTGGAAACAGATACTTCTGCTCTGTTTCTTTTTTCTGGCTTTTGCTAATTTGTTTTTGCTTGTTTGTTTTATTATTATTATTATTAATGGATTTAAGAATTCTATTTCAGTCATTTCAGTCTATGTCAGTCATTCTAGGCAAAATTACTAGAAAATACCAGGGAAAAGTTAAACCACAACTTTTTTTCAGTCTTTCTAATCAGCTGGCTTTTGTGGTTTATCACTCAAATCAGTCCTTTCTGTAAATCTGATTCTGGGTACAAAGCTGTGTTGAGGGAGCTGAGATGCCTCCTGGGGAGCATGGATTTTACTGCATGAAGTTAGTCACTAACAGCATTGCAAATCCTAAAGCCCTTAGACAACATGGTGCAGAACAGCACAGAAATATATTAATTAAAGGTCTTCCTAAATCTTATGCAATATTATCTACTGTTAATTCAAATTCTTGGTGTACCTACCAGAAGCAGTCAGTATTAGTATTTCCTGATACCTAGCATGTCTCCTTTTCTGAAGTGGGAATCTACTTTATTACCTAGTCAAGAGTAGTGAGAGTTTAGAGAAGCCACTAGGCTGAATCAGTTTCCCAGTGTGAATGAGGGGTAGCCCACACTGTACCTCAGTTTTCATTTCTTCCATTATTCATCCACTTGCCTTCTTTAATTTAAGCTCCTTCAGCAAAGACATTTTTTAGTAGATCTTTGTACATTGACTGTCAAATGGGACTCCAAACAGAGTTGGTCTCCTTCAGCAGACACAGATTTGCAAAACAGTGTAGGAGCAGAATCATGTAACATGGCCTGAATCTGAAAACCAAGTATCACCAAAAAGATCCCCCCCTCCCCTCCCTTTTTCTTTTCTGGGGTGCGTGTGTGTGTCTGAATGATGGGGGGGTGGGAGGGGTGGAGTTATGGGGAAAATAAAAAAAGAGAGAAAAAGAAAAAAAGAGGGACAAAGGGTATGGGTGACCTTCATTATCCATCCTTGTGAGGGGATTCCCAGTTCTTCATTCTCCTGCCTTTCAGCTGTATGGTAAGGTATAACCTCCCTGGTGAAAGTACCAAGGGAACGAGAAACAGACATCTGACAGGGATATTTAGGGACAGCCTGTCAGATGGTGAAGCAGTACAGTCCTGATGGAAAGATGAGCAGAGGAATAAGGGTACTAACATGAGTCTTCTCTGGATTAATCCCTTTCTTCCCAAAGAGTAGGGGAAAATATTGACAGCCCTTAGTAAAACTTAAGAGTAAGTGAACATGTGTCTCTCTGGGCCAGTGGGGGTGTTCAAAGTAGGGGTTAATGGAAGCTTTTGCGTTCCTCCTGACGTGTCTGGGGAGCAGGTAGAAACAGAGGGAGAGAACAGTTAAACAAAGTGATTACATGTTTCTTTGCTCTGTTTTTTTTGGATGATTACTGGTCTGCCTGTGAACACAAATTCTTTCTGCATATACTAATTAATTTCCTTGCTCCTTTTCTGCTCTGTGTTAGATCCCTTCTTGCAAGTGGAATTTCTGATCTCTCCTTCTCTGTCTTTAGCTAGATCGTGACAATAGAAGTAAGTGAAATCAACCTTCCCTGCAGGTAGGAAAGTCAAAGTCCATGGCCTACGTTAGTGATCCATGATTCAGAGATTCGTTCCTCCATCTTATCTCGGCAGGTGGCCGTACAGCAGGTGGTACAATGCCAAAGTGCCAGCGTGAGCCTTATTCCCTCCTGGGATAGCATCTACGCAGTGCTGATAGACCCAGCCTTGTCTATGCTGACTGGAAAGGTAAAATCACTCCTCAACAGGAAGAGTGGTGGAAAATTTGACTGTAGGAATTTCCAGCCTATGGCACCCTCAGTACCATTGTTTTTGGGAACTGCTGCTGCATGAGGGAATAGACAGGCCCTGAATTTCCAGAGAAACTGCAAAATCTTCATCTGCTGATGCTGCTGTTCACACTTCCTGCCTCAAACGCACAGAATGGTTTTTCTGGATCACATACAGCTCATGAACCATGGCCAGCAGCACGGCTGAGTGCAGCCTCCTGCTTCCCTGTGAGAAGAGGAGTAAACCCTGCTTTCAGCTCTTGACTATAACATAATTTCAAAAATAATAATTCATAATCCCAATTCATAATCCAGAATTACTACTGGGTATTTAGATCCCCCAAGCAAATAAAATATTGCAAAGTTATGGTATAAATTAAATTATTGACAAGATTTCCACTGAACTTGACATCGCCAAGCTTTCACACACTAAATCTTGCTGAAATAGCAGAACACTTGTTAGCAATCAGGGATTCCACTGGGGCTATGACACCAGTCTGATCACCTGGCAAAAGAGAAATTTTAGGAGTTTCCTGAATTATGTACTACACAGAAATAAAATATAAATAACCATTCAGAAAAAAAGATAACATTTTATTTATGGATTTCCAGTAGTGGAAAACTTACTGCTCTCTTTACTAAAATCAGCATAAAGTTTAATTATTGTCATTTCTAGATAATCTGCACCTTGTCTCTGTGAGAATTTGCTTAGCTTCATACTGCAGACATTGTTCTACTTTGTTCTACTTTTAATTAATCAATAGAGGAGGTGTCTATTTTTAAGACATTATTTGTTATAGATTGGAAAAAAAATGCCTTTAGCCTACCTATGATAAAGGGATTGAATTTTTTGAGTTTTATATGGAGTTTGACATCCTCTTCTCATTCTTGTGATTCCTGTCTGACCATTCCAACATTTTCCTGTAGGAATCAGGATCCTGATACTCAGGCAGTTACACACAAGCTGCTCCTCCTTAAAACCACACATTTCGGCAGACTTCGGTGCAAGCTTATAGCAAACTGGCTTGAGTGGTTAAGAAGATATTCCAGAAAACTCTCACTAAAGAAAAAGCCTGAACACTTAAACCAAAATTAGACTATTGTAAAGGCTCTTCATTATGCTTTACTGAACATGGTAGGCAAATGTTATTTAGGCTCATCCTATCAATACAAATGTTGGGTTCCATTAAGATAGGATGTATCCTGGAAAATTTACCAAGTGGAAGAGGAAAGAAAGAGGTCTAAAATGTTTCAACTATAAATTAAAATAATATTTCCCTTTTTAACCAAAATCTGATCTTCCTCTGATACTTCCCTTGCAGGTAGAAGTATGTAAATGAAGTAAATAATCAAACACCCAGGCTCTGTGTGTGTGTGGTTGAGGATTTAATATTTGTCAGAGACCCCACAAAGTATCACTGGGTTCATAATGCTTCCATTTTCGTTAGTTTCAAACAAATCAAATAGTTACAAATAGCCCTGACTTCTTGTAAACAACCTAGGAGTTACACATACTGATTTTTAGAGGCAGCGTAAAAGTTCTCCCACTTTATTTATAGAGGTGGAGAGAGACAAGGATATCCTTTGGACTACTGCAGCTCAAAAATCAGAAAGAGTTTCCTGCTTCCAACTGTGTCACTAGGAAACAGGAAAAGCAAAAAAGAGTCTTTACCAAAAAATATATTCCCCTAGCTTGTATATATTATATCAAACTGCTATTACTGCTGGCCATGAGAAAAAAAATGCTTAACATCTAGTCTTTTTTGACTTGAGGATATTTATTATCATAGATTTACACTTCTGAAATCATAGTTAACAGCAGAGTTCCTCTGTGTTCGGAGCACGTTTATAGGCTAGGAATAGCTATTGCCAGAGGAAATAAGCAAGAGGGTCAGGGGACAAGCACACTAAAAACAAACCCAAAATAACCTAAGGATGTACTGCTTTGGTAAATATAAACTTGTTTTAAATGCTTTTCTTGTAAAGAGGATGTCCATATTGGATCAATAAAAACATATTTATTGAAATTTACAGTAATCCATGATGTATTTATTTTCATGTGAAACACAGCCCTGAAATCTGTGAAGGTGACGAGGAGACTTAATAATGCATTCCCCACCCCCCAATGTGTGTTAATCCTGATTAATCCCAATTTTAATGATATTTTACAGTCTGAATTTTTTAAGTTGTTACCACAACACACAGCAAATCCCTAGCATGGCTGCCAAATTGATCTAATCCTTTACTCCACTTAAGTAAAATGAAATAGTAGTATTCTGTGTTTTCTTCCTTTACCGAAAAGAAACCTCCTAGCTATCTTTGCTGAGATGCACAGATGTATGAAGGCTCATTAGATGGATCACCACTTGCTTGTTTTTCAGCACAGGTCATGCAAGCACTATCAGATGGCTTTCAGAAACAATTTCATCATGTCATTCTGAATGGTACCACAGTATAAGTAACCCTGGATGTAGGTGAACTCAGTTCATACACAGTAGAAAGGTCTTATGATGAATTGTGTGAACTGGTGGTGAGTGCTTTTCAAAAAAAAAAAAGCCAACTACAAACCACAATTCTCTCCCCGAAACACAAACCAAAACAGCACCACACACAACACAAACAAAAAAGCCCAGCACACCCCTACATACAATATCAGAATTATGTTTTTTTCTCAAATCAGATGCCAAGAAAAAAGAAAATAACCCACCAAAACTTTTGCTTAGCTGGGGCTTCATGTGGAAGATTCAGAGAAAGTTTTAAAAGACATTATACAGCAACATGACAGTCAGATGACGTCTTTCTCATATTTTCAATTTTAGAGACAAATATACTGCCACTGCAAGAGTGTCAGGTAAGCTCATCTCTATTGGAACTGCTGGACCGAGACTCTGTCAGAATTTTACAGATATGCTGCAGTCTTCAGTTCCTTCTCTGTGGAGGTGTAAACTTTCACATTTCAAACACCTATTTGAAGGCATGTTACTGCTCTCTATACCTGGAACTAAGTTCATTCAAAGGGTTGATTCTCCTAGCCAGACTTTCAGTATGGTACACTAAAGTACGCTCTAAAATAAGCCAAGTGACCCGACTTGCTTTTAATGAAGTAAACAATATTTTCTTATCAGTCTATGCTAGATTAAGAACAACTTTCTTTGACATTTAAAATTATTGGATACCTATGTAAACTAATGGTTGGCTGTGAATACTGATCACAGATAAGTTCAAAATTATCATGGGTGGTAAAACTTTTAGATGGTTGTACAGTAGGGCTGTGTTACAATAACAGTCGACCTTAAAAAAAATAATACTTCTTTAATAATCTCTTCATCTACCCTCCATTTCCCCTGCTCAGTCTAAGTATTTGTATATTCCAGAGAATGGTTTAAGCATTAGGAATGTGTTTTGAAGCCAATTTTCTTCTCTTTATTTTCATACTGAAAAAAAAAAGCCTACCAGTGTTAAAGGGTACAACTTCAATGTATTATTTTTCCTTTTACACAACGAGCATTCCCTGCTGAAGACCTAGAAACTTTACCAAAGCACCATCCCCCAAATTAATGCTTTTGTCTGCATAGCTCCACACTAACAGTTTCAGTCACCCTGCCATCATTCCTGCCATACGCTTCAACATTTCACGGTAAAGCGGATCATCAGTTGAACAAACGTTTGCAGAGGGAACGTGAAAGAGTTTGATGTGTCTTCCCACAGGACACTAGGGTCATCTGGTCATTTCTCAAAGTAGAAGCAAGCTTGGCCTTCTTTGCTTCTTTCCTTCCCCCCAACCCCTTTTCTTTTTCCCCTTAATGACCAAGACAGTGGTGCTTTTGCTGATATACCAATAACCTGACGTGGGATAAAATCCAGAGCAGGGAAATGTCTTTGAGGAGCATTAGGTTGAAAGGTAGGGTCTGCTCTGGCAAAAGCAGTATGGCCCCAGTGGGGGCACCCTGCACTTCAGCAGAGTCACGCTGAAATGCAAACTGTGCAAGAGCACCATGCAGTCGTCCTCCTGGTTCTTTTTCAGCCTGTTTCCCCGACGTGAACCAAACATCAAGAATATCTAAAAATTTTCTCTAGGGCTACAAAGGGAAGTTCAAAAATTAATATATTTTTGCAGAAGGTCATAGGCATATTTCCCCACACCACTTAGGAATGGATTAAAGAGTAGAGTTTAAAATTAATCCAGCACTCATTTTAGAAGTCAATGAAATCAAATAAGAGGTATACATTTTAAAACTTGCATACATTTCCCGAATTAGTTACAGTAGCATGAATAAAACCACCAAGAGTGGTGATTAAGCATTACTTCTCCCTTTTATGTTTTCTGTGATCATTTGGAGTAAAGACTCCACAGGAAAAAAAAAAAAAAAGAAAAAAAAAGGCCTTTTCCCTTTAGCCTACATAACATGAACAATCAGTTTTTACCTTATCTCACGATTTGAATAATTTTTTTATATTATTTTACAATAATCATCTGATGTACAGCAGATGTATACCACACACACTCTCAGTCATCAGTATAGCAGAGCCTTGCTGTCAAGTGTCAAAATTCTGTAGGCTGATTATGGAAGTTGGAGACATCTAATGCTCCTGTTTGAAAGAATTTCTTCACAGGATTATCCAGGAACTAACTCAGAGAAGCCCAGACAGCCCTAGCACATTTAAGATTCAGTCAGCAACTTTAAGTTCCTATCTGTCTAATGTCCCAAGGCAGCCTGATGTTCTGCTGGTTACCAGAAATTTCTTTTAGAGATCAGAAGAAAAAAAGTCTACCCCATGAAAGACAGAGAAGCTAATGGAAGTGAGTGCTCACAGGGCTCTCAATGGGAATTAAAATAAATGCTCCATGTCACTCCACTTACAACAAGGAATAGGAGTCTGGAAGTAAATCAGCAAGAAAAGCTTGTCCCTAACCTATCTTTTTACTTATCTTTTTACTTTGGTCCTTCTCACCAAAATGAATGATTTCTGAGGACCTAAATTAGTCTGAAGAAAGAAGATATTTACGATAAAACAGGATTACTGAATACTTAAACATATAAATCAAATGCACTGTAACCATGACGCATGTGGTCTCCCATACTAACCTCCAGAGACGTCCTCAGTACTGTTCCTGCTGTCCCTGTCCCCTTTATTTACTAATGCAAACTATATTAGACAACTTGCCCCTGTTTTACCCTACTGGTAAGTAGCTTTATAAGTCCACTAGTCACACAAAGATCATCCTCTTAGAGTAGATTACATTAAAAGCAGTTATTTTAGAGAATCCAATTTTTTATCTTTTTTTTCCTAGTGTAACCTTTTAAAAGAAACTCAGATCAAGAGTCTTTCAAAACAGCAGCAAGATCAAAATCTAACCATTGTAATTTCAGTCCACATTAACCTTCCTTATTATATCTACCAGCATTAGGCTCCCTTCAATTTGGGCAGGATATAAAAAGGAAAAGCTTTGTGCTACCACCAGAAAGTAGTTAACTCTGTGTAAGAAAGTAGATTTTATTCCTAAAGAAGTTTAGGACTGCAGATCAGCTGGAGCTCATGAAGTTGCAGAATAACTGGGAAATCCAAAATGGTCAGACTAAGCTGTCTTCTCCAACTTGTGCCCTACTTTCCCTATCACCCACAAGATGTACATGCAATTGTATCAGACCACTGTCCATTTTCCAATCCTGACTATTAACACTAACACATAAAATATAATAAACAGAGGAATTATAACACTCTGTAAACACTCTAGCTTCAGAGAGGTGATATTTTGCTCTCAGATATTATGATGAAAATACTTCACCAAGAAATAATTGGCCAATTTAGACGTGTGAACTTCCACACTAAAACCTTCTTGCAGCAGGTTTAGGCGCTTGTCAAAGAAATACAAGATGAAAGATAGAATTGCTTTTCTTTGTTAATTCTTTGCAAAAATTACTTTGAGGGACACACATTGAGATGTTTTACAGTCGAATATATTAAAGCACACAGCAGGACTTGAAAGAGCTGCAATCTATCCCTGGCTTACTAGAAAATCTTGCCCCATAGTCTTCCATATGTCTGATTTAGTCCCCCTACAGATCATTGTTTTTATTAAGTGCTTCTCAATTTACTAGCAAAAAGATATCAAAGAGTTATTATTTCTATTACATAGTTCATGATTTTAATGCTAATCCTTCTTACAGTTTGCATGGCAAAGTTCCTGCAGAAGCAGGATCAAGACTTCTGGCAACACTTTTGGGAAGCTTAGGATTTTTCTGACGTCGAGCTGAAGGTTTCCAGCAGAGTTGAGGTAGGCCACTGAGAATTAGCCACTGATGAATATAAGTGAGTTGTATGACTAAAGCTAATGTATGGGGGGAGGTCTCTGTTTTGGGTTGTTTTTTTGTTTTGTTTTTACCCACTGCTCTCTATCTGTAGAAGATGGACAGATTCACAGATTTTTATTTATACCAATCCACTGTCTAGTACCTGGAGGGATAGCAACTACTTGAACTACTGCCCTTTAGTTTTCTGAAAACTGCTATTATACATGTTGCCTGCCAGTTAACCCAAATTTAAAAGTGTATCAAGTGATTACAGAAGCAGGCAACAATGTTTTATTTTAGCTGTTCCTTCGCTTTCTCAGGTTTTATTCTATCTTCCAGTAACTGGTTTCAAGACCTGTTGTACAAACTACAACTTGCCATATACTGCAAAAATGGCATTACGTTACTTAATTTTGATCCAGTGCTTGCATTATATTCTGATAGAAATCCTAGGTCATTTGGAAAGGATGTCTGCCTGGAGCCACCAATTTCCTTCTGTGGTATAGTAGGATTGGTCAGTTTTGCTCCTCAGTGAAAAAACTTGCATCTTTCCAAGAAATAAAGGCTACTTAGAGAATAGTGCAGTTTGCATTGGTCAAGCAGTAGAAGAATAAAACCTAAAGATGCAGGTGTAAAATATTTGAAAAATTATTATAGACTAAAATTAAACAAGCATATTATTGGAGCTGTCTCCCTCCTAATATATGCATGTATCTCCTGGAATTCATGGGTAGCACTACAGATCAACTGAAAGCACTTTGATATGTCAGCAACAGTCAGTCTCATAACCAAGACATAGGTGGGAAATGCGGGGTGGGGAAGTGAAATCGTTCAAACATTCAAACTACTCACTGCTCATTCCAACAGCTTTCCCTGCTCACGACCCATAGATCTTTAAAATGCCTTGTTTAAATATCCTCAAATTTATTTAAAAAAAAAAAGTTGTCATCTGGCCGCAGACCACACATTCCAGAACTGAAGTAGAAAGGAATGTGAATGGGTGGGTGGGGGAGAGGAAGGAAATCAGATTTAGTATTGAAAACAAGACTAAACTGAGAAGCAGCTGATGTGCACTCAGGCAGTTGCAGTGCGTAAGACTATTTTTGTTCGTAGTGCCTCATGTTCAGAAAAATAAGCGGTGAATAGACATTTACACTTTTCCTTTGAAGGTTTTATTTTAACTTCATAGTATAACATCATTTATGAGATACCAAAGATAAAAAGTGAATTCAGGTAAGCTGTAGGCCATCTAGAGGTCAAAAAGATGGTTAATATTTCTTTATTCAGAATGAAGTAATATCTCAGGAGATACTGACAGATGAATTTATTTAACCAAAGGCTAAGCAAGTACAGACTCCCAAAGGCAATGAGAATCATAGAAGATTATGAAATAAACCAGTCAGTTTGAAGATAGAGACCAAAGGTTTGCACTACCACCAATGTAAAACTATGCCAGGGATTTTTGCATTTGGTGTTAGATTAACAGTAGGTATGTCAGAAAAAGTGAGGGTGCTTAACTGAGCTACGTTTAATGTTACTTCCCTTTCCCACAGGAGAAGAGAGAGAAGAAAGTAATCAGGAAGAGTGTTACTAGCTTTTTAGTCTGATCAGTATTTAGTCTAGAAATTTATTCTCTAGAAATTCTGCAGATGACATGGACATAAAAATACTTCTCGCTTTCTACCACTGCTTCTCAGAGCCCAAGTCAGGCTTTTCTCCATTCCTGGAAGGATCTCAGTGGCAAGACCCCACCTGGCCTGTAGTGGAGTCAGGGAAGCCCAAAAGAAAAGATAAGCCTGCAAGGAGCATCATGGGCAAAGAAATGGAGCCAGGAAATAAATAAATTAAAAGCATGTATTGCTACCAGGGCTGACAGAGTATTTACTTGAATGACAAAAGAAGAAATGGGGATTATCAGAAAAAACAGTGTATTTTCTTTCATACCAAAGAACTTAACATGCTTGAAAATATTTTCTGACCTTTTTTTTTTTTTTTAAAGACTTCAAAGATTAAATTGCTACTGTTTGTCGAACACCTGTGCTGGTTCAGCTGGCTCTGGAGCGTGTCTTAGCCTCATACAGGAGTACAACATATCACTCTATGTTGGGACTTATTTCACACTTCGTAGTGAGAATAAAAACAGGACAGAGTGGGTCAGACAACTTTGATGGGGAAGATTTGTTTAAACTACTTTGATGAGGAAAGGATGGAAGTATCTTTGGTAAAGTGAGGTGTCAGAGCAGCCCCCTGTCCCCAGAAGAGGGAAGCTCTGGTTGAGGTGAGGAATAAGACAGTGGTGAGAGAGTAATGGCTTTAAGATGAAAGAGGGAACATTTAGATTAGATACATGGAAGAAATTCTTCCTGGAGAGGGTGGTGAGCAGGTGGAGCAGGTTGCCCAGAGAAGCTGTGGATGCCCCACTCCTTGATGGCTTCAAGGCCAGGCTGGACAAGGCTTTGAGCAACTTGGTCTAGTGGAAGGTGTCCCTGCCCATCGCAGGAGGGTGGAACTAGATGATCCTTAAGGTTCCTTCCAACCCAAACCGTTCTATGAATGCTGATGATGATCACAGAGTGAGCTCTTTCATGGACACAGTTCTCCCTGCTATTCAGCTGGCCAAGAAGTTCTTCCAAGAAGCCAGTCCTGTTCTGGTCAAAACCAGCCATCCGTCTGGTTAGCACTAGTTACATGAACTGGAGTCTTATCTTAGTAACAGGGAAAATAATGTAAACCTTCTTCACTGAGTAAACAACTGGTTCCCAGGGGGAAGACAGTCCCACTAATTTGTCCCTGAAGTGATATTTCTGAGGAAAGGCAGGTCCTAAGTACTCTGCATCTGAGCTTTCTGTATCACTCTTCCTCATTGTGTTTGTAGACGCCTCTTCAGAAACCTTTATAATAATGACAGCATATTAGTACTCTTAAGTGTTTCAGAAATGCCACAGTTAATGAAAAGGGGAATTCTTGTTTGGTTTTTTTCTAGCCTTGATCCCTTCTGAGGGGGAAAAAAAAAAAAAAAAACACAACAAACCCTAACCCATCAACAAGATTTGAATTTGGAGCAGGTTTATGTGAGCATCACCACATTCATCGTTTTAAGTTCCAAAACATCAATTTTCCATCTCCTGGCCCTCAAATCTCTAACACAATTATTTCTGAAAAAGGTTTCTGGAGGAGTCAAAATTTAGCTAATTATGGAAAAAAGTAAACAAACAAAACCCTCTCCAAAGCCAAAAAGGCAGAAGGAATTGCCTTATTTAACTCTTCATGAATTCTCATAAAATGTTTCACGTTGACTCTTTTTTTCTCTCCTCCTGGAATTAATGTTAAAATTCTTCCCATCAGCGAAGAATCAAATACCATGTTTAAGTGACCTTCATGATATTAAAAACCTTCATGTAACTTATATCCTGTGGAAAAAAAAATTAGGTAAATCAAACATCAGACATACAGCTCTCAGAGGTTATACTCTCAGAGTGTATGTACAACAATAAGTGCACTTTTCTACTTTGGTATATTTCTTATCATTAGATTTAGAATAAACACGTTCATAAAAGATAATAAGAAGTTACTAACATCAAGATAAAACAATAGGAAGCCAAATGATACTGCAGCAGCAGAGGAAATGTTTTACTCAAGAAGATATTTTGGTTTGTGAGTATTTACTGTATGTTGTTCTACTGTTTTCCACAAAGGTTAATCCACTGTTCCCTCATAGAAGTCTTTCTCTTTAGTAATGGAATTAATATAAAGATTATCATTTAATAGATAAAACAAGCTTAAGGGAGAAAAAGTGGGAAATAAACTCACAGTTTGTGTAGCTATCACCATTACAGAGCATACCATCAATAACCCAAGAACTTCCTTCTCTGTGGCTCTTTCCTAATAAAAGCTCCCTTCCCTGCCCTCAAATCAAACTTCAGCCTAATGCAGCTGAGATTAATTTCCTAAATGAGGAATACCTTGCACTTCTTCTCTATGGCACAAAAGTGTAGCAGACTCATGCAATAATGTAGGAATGAAGTTAAATAAAGATGTCCTTGTTAACAGAAGAGAAGTATTAGGCTTTGCAGAGTATAAGGAGAAAATTATATAAAACCTTATTGTTATAGCAAGGGTGTAGTACTACGGTTGTGTGATAAGTTATTATCTCTGTGTGGGTTTGTATTTTAATTTATCGGTCTTATGCATATATGCTCTTTATTCACTTCCAGTCTGTGTCTATTCTTTGTGAGAGTCATTTTGCCTTTTGTTTAAATAACTCTAAAATGCTTCTACCTTCTAACATAGCTGTAACATATTTAATTGCAAAATTATGCAGTTTAAAACTACATCTAATTGTGTACAATCCTAGATTTTAGTTAGTTTAAGCGAAAACAAATTTCAAACTACTTAGACCTGATATGTTTTGATGATGAAATGTTTCTAACTGGATCAATAAATCCAGGAAAGAAGCTAACATAAACACAGAACATTCTATGTAGTGTATTGTAAGAGCTAATAAGAAAAAAACAAACATAGTAAAAAGACTACATGTTATGCTTAAGTAGGTAAAACTTTTAAATTTCTAAATGTTTCCCAAGCAAAAGCCTTAAGGAGGCAACACACTATAACTAAGAAATCCTATGACAGATTTTTTTCATTGAAAGGAAGCTCAAACATCACATATCCATCTATGACTTCACTTTCTAATTCTCCAATTTCATCATACTGTCCATGGTCCAGTAGCTGTTAACTCATTAGTATCATTAATGATTATTTGGTGTCTGCAGTCTTCCTTTCACCTGCTTTGTGCATGAGCCCTCCAGTAATTGAAAACAGTCAGCTTCCCATGTGGCCTAAAGGAATTCAAGGCTGAGAGTTTCAAAGTAGTCCAAGGGATTTAATTTCAATAACCAATATGCACCTAAATCCCTCGGAGTGCTTTGAATAGTCACAGCTCAAAATCCAAGCATGCTGAATCTCAGGTGAATCTATTAATTATATTGGTCTGTTTGCTTAAGAAAGGAGTATTTGGTTTATTACAAATAAATACCTTCTCAGTCTTTTTCCCCTGGGATTCTTCTTCGTTTTAATTTTGGTACTGGGTCTTTGTGTGAATCAGATACTCAAGAGTTTCTAGAATGTTAAACTTGAAATAAATTTAGATGGCAACTGTGATTCCCTGCATTGGTTACTAAAGCTCTATGGAGTTACTTCTGGTTTTAATATCATCCATTTCATTCTCTACAATTCAAACTAAAGACAAGGTTAAAAGATGTCATTGTAGGTTCAGCTGTTATCTGAGCTGTGATCATTTCTTCTGTTCAAGAAATGTAAGCAAATGTCACAGTTTTCTCTCCAAAGTGAATGTAAGTGCCATGGAGATTACTGCTCAGTACACTGCATATCTCTTCTGTACATTAAAGCAAAATCTAGAAAGTGTTACATAAAAATTTTCCAGTAGCGGCTGAATGCATATTAGATGCTGTTAAATGTCAGTTGGCAATATAATGTGCATTCTACTGCATGAGTGATCACCAGAGGCAATGCCTTTCACCATCAGTCTAAAAACGGTTATGGTGATAAGACAAAGCTAACACTTACACGTGTAGGTTTAGAGACACAGCTTCCTTTTATTTGCATGGGGAAACAAATGATCCTGGATCATGTGTGTATTTCAGAAAAGCAAAGAGAGGAATCTCTTGTCCAGTCCTTGCAATGGGACTGGGATTGTTCATATTAAGAAGTGACGCTAAAACACATGCCAATGAAATCACGTTTACGTTTAATTCAGCAAAAAGGGCATACATATCTTTCAGCGTCCAGATAGTTTTTGCAGTATGTTCTGATTGTAGAGACTGGAATGGATTAGTTATCTAGGGTCTATGGAAAATGAAAAGTCCTTTAAAGTGTGAGCTAAGTACCACAGAGGTTAGGAGCGCATGTAATTGTAATGATTCACAGCTATTGCATGTGATAACTCCACAGTGCCATTAGATGGAGGAAAAAAAGGTGACACTATCATAGCTTATCTTGAGAGGATGAAAACGCATATGTTCAGGTTGCTGTATTTATTACTATAACAATCAGCATAGGGCTGAGTAGGCATACAGTTTTGTGCTAGTCACTGTACAAAACACACACAAAAAGATCTTTAACCAAAGCACAACAGTCTTTAGAAGAAAAGAGACAAACAAGAAGTTAGAGGCAGCGAAGCTGAAAGACATGAAGTACAAGGATGACAAGACAGCTCAGCGCTACAAGGTGGTTGTTTCAGGACACTAACAGCATAAATATTTTCAAGTACCTACTTTTTAAAGACAAGCAGCAAATGACTTGTCACCTACAGCACTTTATGGTAGAAACAGAGGTGCATAAGCCTCTTTGTGAGACCTCCTCTGGAACTTGCAGAAGTTTCTTGTCACCAGTGTTTAAGATTATCCTGAGGATAATCAAAGGAAAACGGTCCCATTTCATGAGAACAGATTAGAAGATTTAGATCATAGAATCATACAATGGGTTGGGTTGGAAGGGACACTAAACATCATCTATTTCCAACCCTCCTGCCATGGGCAGATCTTTTTTGTTTTGCCTAATAAAATATGGAGGGTAGTATTGTCATCTCTAAATATATCATGGGTAAACAGTAGAAGAGAGGGGGGAGTTTTACAATATTAGACAGTGTTAGTATAGGAATAAACCATTGCTGTGTTGGTGGGCAGTCTCTAGCAACGAGTAGTGGCTAAAAATTTTGGCATAGCTTCCCAAAAGAAGCTATTTCTCTTAGTTGGAGCCTGAACTAATTATTTTTATGATTGCATTCAATCCATTTTATATAACGACTTCTGTAGCAGTCTGGTTGACTGTACAAAATACACCAGACAAAAGTACCTTCCCTTCACTTTTGGTGGTTTGGTTATTGGCTGAAATTTCAGATGGTTGAAATTGGATAAAATGAAGTCCCTACTCCCTTCTTTATATATACACAGTTTTATCATAATATCAACAGTAGGAAAACTATACTGTAATTGGACATGAGCAGGCATCAGCCACTAAAATCAGTGGGGCTCCATGGGATGTAAATATCTGCTTACATGGATTAAAGTGTCATGCAGGATTAGAGATTACATGTTTAAGGGGGGGGGGGGGGGGGGGGGGGGGAGAGAGAGGAAAGTTTACAATATATCCTGCAGTTCCATGGAATTACTGAGGTTAATGTTAGGCTTACACAGACAGTAATTCATCATTTTTCCTCATGAATGAATGGGGATGTATATGATTAATGAAGCCTACAGATGACCTGCGATGCATGTTACATAACACAAGGTCTGGTACGTTCCCAGTGATTGGCAAAATCAATCATTTTACTTATGCTTCATTACTGCTAATCGTTTTATAGCCACCTTGAAAAAAATTGTGAAGTAGTAAGGGATAACTTTTCAGATTGATAGAATGGATTAGTAATTTAAGAATAAATATTTAGCCATGCCCTGCAAGCTACAGTGTTTATCCTTTCGTCCATTTATTTGTGTGTTTTCTGTGCCATATAATTTATATACACCAAGTTACACTTTCTCCTGACAGAATGACATTTCAGGAACCATGCTACATACCTTTCACATGAAAAAATTTATTTCAAGCAAATTCTAAAAAAAAAAAAAAAATCCAGTTACCTAAATTTATTGGTTTTATCTCTTTTTTTCTTAGATATGTTACTTTCTGATTGCATGAATAACAGTAGGCATCTAATAAACAACGCAGAATTGTAATAATGTAGTAGATATTTCTTCACAAGTTTCCAGCAGTACAGAAGTAATCCTGTACCTCCTAATCACTTGAAATATTGTTTCACTAAAATCCATGATTATTCCATCAAAATATTCATGACTGAGATAAAAAAATACTATTTTTCTAAGATACAAGATATTATTCAGATCAAAATAAATTATTTTTATTTTGTTCTTCTTTTTTGGTTTAAGTCTGTATTGTACTCATGCCCAGAGAGAGACAGTAAATTTCTGGTTTAGATAACTTAGCGAGAACCCTTGCTTACTTATACTGAAGCAGCTAGGAGCTTCTCTTATGACTGTAGCAGAAAAAAAAAAGAAAAAAAAAAGATTTAGAAAGAATACACGGAGTGGAAAGGGATATTTTGAAGAAAACATCGGATGATTCATTGGTGGTGTTCACTGGTTAATGTGCATTTCTGTGACAGAGGCAGGCTCCCTACATCACTCACTGACTTAAATGGTTTCATTAGTCTGACATTTATGACACTACAGCGTTCAGAAGGAATGTTTTGATGCTGAACTCTCAACTCCACATAATCACAGTGACCCAAATGGCATCAGAGTTGACAGCTTATCCCCCTTGTCTCGTGTGCTACAAGGCCTCTGTGAGTGGATTTTCAAGCTGACAAACCTAGCTGTCTTTTATGATTACTTATTTTTCCTTATTTTACTGTTGATTCATGTCTGAAATTTCTCCATGTGTTTTTCTACCAGACTGATTTAAGTAATAAAAAAAAAAAAAGTGTTTTAGCTATCTGGGATGTCCACAAACACATTAAAAGTTTTTACTTAGTACTTTCTTTCCCTTCATAACCTCAGTTTATTAGATATTTTTGAGATGTTTTGGGTCAATTTTGTTGTGGATTATGACTGAGAACATCCATTAAGTCCAGAAGCTGACCTTTAAATTAAACATTAAATAACATGCTTTAGGATACCTGTCTCCAGGTGCCCTTGTTGACAGAGGTATTTTATTTCCTGCATAGATTTTTGTTAATCACTCTCTCATTTGGATGCATACTTCTAAGATTGAAATTCAGAGGAGGGAAGTTTGTTTGAGAGAGGGCAAGGTTCAGCCTAAGTAATAGGTTGCATATAAACTGAACACAAAATGGAATCTTCCTACATCTGAATTTTGGATTTAAATGGTACAGCATACAATTGATGGAATTATTGACTGAGTGCAATAGACTACAAAAAATGGCTCCAAAAAACCCCAGACAAAATCTTCGCTTTTAAATTCATGTTACGACAGTGGTTTTGTAGAGGATGGCAACTTTTCTTCTACACTATTCTTACATATCTCTTTGCCCAAACCTTATTACCAGACTGAAGTGTCTGTGACATCTGGTATAGTGCTATATCAGTCAGAGAGAGCATCTCCTCACCAATTCTGCAGCAGAATGTACTGCAGTTGAACATGGTTGGATGTAATGGAGGAAAAGAAAAAGAAGAAAAAAGTGGGAGTTAAATAATGTACGAAGAACTACTTTCTGAAAGACTTCTGAAATGATATTATAACAAGATTCGCAAGGAATATGTGGCATAGTGGGTAGGTAATGGATTCTTATCCCTCTCTGACCTATATAGTTTATTAGTTTAATGCTTGCTTTGCTGGCATTTTTAAAAAACTCGGTGGGGAAACTTCCATGAATAGTCTCACCATTAGCAAGTGAGAGGTTGGAGGACTGTCCATAACAAACAGGCTTCCAGAGGCCTTTGTGCCTCCTGATCTCTGATAAACAGCCCTGCAACCAGCTCCTGGAGCCATTTCCAACAGCCTTTGCAGTAACGTCTACGCGAAACATATAACAGAGATAAGAAATTTTGAGGGCTAGCACCAGTCTGTTGTAAATAAAAAAATGTGGATACTCAAGAAAGAAACAGCTAGAACACTTGACAGAGTGAAGAACTTAGTGATTAGTCTTATCATTTATGATTTATCCACAGTCTTTTTCATGTTACTGTGGAAGCAGCAGCTGGAAAACGAACTTAGGTGTTACGTGCTGACAGGAAGCCAAAGGACAACACAGGGCATGAAAGCAAAGCTTTCCTAGAACACAGCACAGTCCTGGTACCTGGAGGATCCTATTAGATACAGCTGAGTTTTCCCTATATATGCAGATCCTGGATACCTTTTATCTTTGGAACTTGTGCCAATTTTTAGGAGAAAAATCAATCTCCATAAATCAACATTACAATTAAATAGAGCAAGGGGTAAAATGCATTCTAAATAAATGGCAACTGAATGATACCATCATCACTGATCTGCAGAATATCAAGGCTCTTACAATCCCATATAAAGTGCTGCTATATAAATGGGCACATGTCGCAAAGGGCAAAACAGTCGTTTTGCATTTATTGAGGAAACTGGCTTCCAAGGGTCAGAGGATGTGGATGTCTTTCTGTACATGAAAATAAATCTGAAGAGTAGATTTCATATAGGAGAAAGCTGAGATAACCATACAGCAAAGAATTTTATTGCAACAGTTGCAAGTTGTGGTTTAACTGTTACATAATTGTATGTAATTTTGTTTAAGAGCTTGGTCTCTGGTGTCCTGTGAATATGTGAGAGTCTCAGTTTAACAGCAGTGCCTTGTCCGAACAGAGATCTGAACACAGTGAGGTTTGAAATTGTGGACTCTGAAAGTGCTGAGAGATGACTGAGTTAAGTACTGAGATCATAAGACAAAATGGTAAAACACATGATACAATTTCATAATCTCTGACTACTTTTATTATTTTTGTATCAACTCATGAGTTTGATTAGTTCTGATTAAGCCTTAATAGACTGAGCGAATCAAGAACATAAGAGCTGATACTGAGAAATGGTCTTATGCCTATTATAATCTTCAATACTCTTGAAAAAATAACAAAATATATGTTTTTTACCATGAGTCAACACAGATTAAACTTCTTTTACTGAGGTAAAATGTGATAAATCTCAGAGGATACCTACTGTGCTTGTTCTGGAGGGCTTGTATGGTAACATTAGAAACTTGCTTTTACATTTTAAATGTTCCTCCTTTTTATTTTTATGGGAACTCTAACACAGCTATGGTAATGCAAAAATGCCACTTCCTTAGAGATAGGAAGCATTGAGAAAATGTAAATTATCAGGCAAGATGCTGTTTCTAGCACTTATCCCTCACTGGGGAACTTTGCAGTTCCTTTTTTCACCTAACAATAAGTTACAAGAATAATTTGGTTGTTAGGACAGAAACGTAGCTTTCTGCCTGGGTATTCAAGATGCCACCATTTCCCTAACGAGACTTTATTTTATGTCTCCTTTTCTCAGAGATTGTTCTTTTGAAATCAGTGTTTTTGCAGCAAAAGATAGTGTAAAGCACTCACAGGAAATTACATTATTTTATGAATCATTAAATGAGAATGGCAGAGATTGAGGTTTATTAACTGAGGCAGCAAATGCCTTTGACAGTAAATATTTATGACTATATTGAGTTGCAACAAGCTGAAGAAAAAAGGGTTCCCATAACCTGTCCATTTCTTGTAGGCAGAGATACCAGCCTAGCCTTAGTCTATGTGTCCTTCCTAAACACATGCATGGAGATATACAGTCCTTTGTCACAAGCACGTTAGACGTGTCACAGGTCACAAGAGTAACTGGACAAAGTCAAAGTCATGGCTTTGTTTCACATCCATATTGATTTGCAGAGTCATAGCAAAGCTAAGGAGAAGAGCTTTCACCCTCCTGCACATTTCCCCAGGCACTCTTGAAGGCTCTATTAAGGTTTGTTGCATGAACATTTCACTTTTAAATGTTCATTTGACTGGTCATTGTCAATTAAGAGCACAAAACCCCTTTCAGAGAGTAACATATTTGAGTTTTCATGAGCAGATTTTAAATACCCATTTAGAACTAACCTTTATTGTTGAGGTTATCCATTCTTGCTCAGAAGAAAAACCCTTATTGTGGTTGCAATATAAGAACTGTCAAAATGAATCTTATGGTCAGATCTATTTAAAAAAACATGTTGTTAAAGGGTACCATAGATTTTATGTGATGATACAAACAGAAACTATCAGAAGTCAAACATAGCCAAAAATTGTTATGAAATTTGTATGTCTATATAACAAGATAATATTTAAAATACAATTTTTATATTATTATCTCTCAGCCTCATCCATAAACTAAAATCAAAGCAAAATAACCCAAAATTTATGTGTATGGTTTCCCACTGGGGGTTTGCTGCATTTTCTATTTGGTTTTAGTTATTCAGGAGTCAGAAGGGGTGATTTAATTCTTTCCTCGCAACTGGTGACAAACCCTTTAATAGTTACCCCTGTGAGAGCGCCAGATGGGTAATTTGAATCAGGACAATGACAAAGAGTGCAAAATGAAAGGTAAAATTGTTACAGATGCATGCAAAGTGGTAATACAGGAGATTCTGTAACAGATCCAGTGCCTAGCAAAATGTGCTACAAAAAATGTGTCACATTAATGTATTTTCTGAGTGTTAAAAACAGGCCATGTGTAAGTCATTGTATATGGAATCTTGTTACCAGATGTCAGAGGGGAGGAGGTGGCAAAATGTGAGGTTTAATCTCCTTCTTCAGCTTTGCTTCATGTGGGATTCAACAATAAAGACAGATCTTCTGAAAACACCTATGAAGGCTGATCGCTGTGCTTTTACATCTCAAACTTCCAAATACCTCCTTAAATAAGATCTTTCTCTATTGCCTTTTAAAGTTTATTGATGACATACAAGTCTTAAATAACCTTCTGATTAAACATCAGAATAGGTGATACACCAAGGCGATCTGTTTAACTTTTTATTAATTCAAACCCACCCAGACTGCAAATGGAGAAGAAGGTAAAACTATTGGCTAATATAAAATTTTGGCTAATATAAAATTTTGAAAGCCAAAGACAGACCTTAAATATGAAGAATTTTAATGAACTTGTCTATGAGAGAGTAACAGGTTTTGGACAATTTTTTAATAACCAATCAGCAAAATGTCCAAACTACCCTTAGTTATCTGAATTATATTGCCTAAGTGATTCAAGCACTCTTGGAATTTAGCCAGTAGGACCAGTCTGTTTGTTCTTTACAATCTGAATACAGTCCAGAAGTTCAGACAATGGATAAGGATGAGATTAAGATGCATGTACCTTCACACAAGTATTTTGAATTTACAAAGATTTTTTTGTAAGCAGTGGACCTACTGAAGCCCATCTTCTTTAGAACTTTCTGACCTGTAGTCTTACACTTCCTGGCCTTCCCAGTAATTCCAGCTTGCCTTCTCATTGCTGTCATGGCATCACACTCTGCAATATACACCATCTCTCTGGGTGTACCCTTACTCTCATCACCTTCCTTCATTTCTATCTCCACAAGAAGCAATTTATGCTACAGCTGGTTTTGAGTGATCAGCCAGGGTTTTTTTTCCCCCCCCCCAGTACATGCCAAACAAAACAGAATGGTGCTGAGCTTCACACTATATGTTTTTCCTATGTGGAGGTAGTGACCCAAGTCATTTCAATGCAGTTTCTATCCAGTTCCCACAAAACTTACAGAAACTTTATATGTCTGAAAATTTTATCCTTACCTGAAATTTGTTTGAAATTATCCAGCATATTCCAAAGTTGTTTAGGGAAACAGACAGGAAGAACACATAAGGCATCATTACATTCAGAAACAAAACTAGAAAAGAAATAAAGAACACATCCAGATTTCTCCTCACAAAACCCCATCAAAAGTTCTATTTTTTGCCCCAGGAAGTATTGTCTTGTTTATTGCCTGTCTTCAATTCTTTCCTTTTTTTTTTTTCCCCCATGGGAAAAACTGCAATCTCTCCATATAATCTATTATTACTGTTCTACCACACTGTTTATCATGTTACAAAGTAAGGAAGGAGTTTCCAGAGTGTACATGAAGAAGTTACAGCCGTGCTGCAGTGTGTTGGAAGCAGCTGAAAAACAGATCTTCTTTGCAGACTCATCGTTCCAACCATCATTAGATCACAGCTTCATTCTGGACCTGAAGGAGAGGGAACAGTAAAATAGGAGTGCTCTCGCCCCCACTAGCATCTTCAAATGGAGGGAGCTCAGCTTACTGGGATCAGGCTGATAAGCAAGCATATATGATTTGAAAGTGTTGTCAGGGAGATAAATAAACAGTTCAGTGAGACTAATAAACATTTCATATTGTCATTTAGAGCTAAGTATGACGATGGGGCTGATGCTAGTTTTCAGTCTGTATTATGATTAATTAGGTAGACAACCTACTGGTGGAGTAGTGCTCACACATTCATAGTAAATGGTCATTTATCAGAATTGCCTCCTAAGCTTTTGGCTTAGAAAAATTTCCAATAACTTCAATGACAATGTAAAGGAAGAACTGAATAAAGCACCAAGAATTGTAAGTTTTTGTTTTTCTACTCATGGAGAGTGTCTAAACCTTTAGGAAAGAGATATTCAAGAATTCTAGCATGTTCTTGTTTCTCCTGAATCTATGAAAACACTTCTCTTAAGACATCTGCACAATTTGAGGAGGAAAAGTGAGAGCAGGAAAAAGGCAGGTAGGTTTGCTATAAACCCTGGGGAGGAAAAACCACGTGAATAATGTATAAAGACTTGTTAGTTCCCCAGTGGTTTGAGAGACTTCTTGTATGGTGGCTACCTGAGGTAACCTTAACTTTATAGTCCCATCCACCCAGATTGCCAAGCAGTGCTGGTGGGCCTGGGGAGTGAGAAAAGGGCTTTTCTAAGTGAGTGAACTGTGAACCTTCATGTGTCCCTAGGCTTCAGGAGGCATCAGATGACAGAGAATTATGAAGGTTAGACTTTTTACGCTGCTTTGTTCTCTTGTCCAGAAATACAACACTTTTTTCTCTACACATATGTAGATTCCCATGAAGGAGAAGTCAGAACATTCTTCTGTCTGTTAATATTAACTATGTGCTAATTACTAACTATAATTTTTTTTAAATTATAATTAAACAGAATAAAAAAAATTCAAGTGTGTGTTTCAGAAAAAAATCTCCTCTGAATGGCAGCATTTAATACATCTACATGCTGAACAGGAGTCAATGTTTAATCAGGTACTAAGCCAGTAAATACCGTTAAATTCCCTTACATTTACTATTTTATGCACTCTTGATTGAAAAGTCCCATGTTCTAAAATAGAAATCATTAGTGAACCTGTTAGTTCCTCTGACCTTAATAACGTGTAACCAGAATTAATTATCACATTGAAGCATTCGCTGTAACTTGTTATTAAGTGATTATTGCAGAGCAAGAATGCAGAATCTCAGTGAATTAATCAGTGACCTATATTTTCTGGTGCATCTGCTTAAATTTAGACCCAGTCAGAATGACGGAAGATCTGTCCAATTGCATTCTTGTTAAATGTTCTCAACTGAAAAAAAGTCTGGTTACTGTCAGTCAGTGAATAAAGGAGTGCTTTCTTCACAGTGCTGTCACACATGGATTGGTGTATTGATGGGAACTTTTAATTCATTCAGCTGTGTCCACACCAGAGTCTCCCCAGCCATGTGTAGGAAGCAGGACCTTGCTGTCCCTAAAGCAGTGAGAGCTTTGCCACGGAGTACGCTGGGAGCAAGTTTGAAACATAAATTATTAATCTACTTTTACTTCAGAGCGCTCAGCGATGGAAAAAAATGTTTCTCTGGGAGCAAACCCATTTGAGTACTGTGACAGACACCAGTAATTCAGCAGTTTAGAATCAATGTGCTGCAGCAATTTACTTGTACAATAATGTATGCCCAGGAGGATGGAAAAAGTGATAACCTCCTGGTAAATGACAGTTTCTGACAATAAACAAAAAGGTTATGGTTATTTTGAGAGAGAACTTTTTCCTCACCTATATTTAAATATACAACCTATCATGAAAATAAATTACATGAGAAACAACAGGAAGGCAATTTTAAAATAAAAAACACTGCACTAGTATGGTATTAATACTATAGAGTTATATCTCCCCCCAGCAGCAAATACAAGGACCATCGTCACTAATAAGATACATTTTGAACAATAAATTACAACATTTAAGACAAAATAACCATTTATTTGGATCCAGATTGTGTGTGAAAAGGGGAAAAGGTGTGGGAAGAATAAAACAGGTTGAGGCAGGTACAGAAAGTGAAGACTACATAGCTAGGAGTCCAGTTATAAAAGATAAAACAAATACATACTGCTGGCTGTTTGACCAATAAAACTGCAGATCTGCAGAAAAAGAAAGGGCAAACATAAAGAACAGATTCACATCATGATGTAATTTGTTAACTTTCGGGTTTTTTAATATCGAGCCTAGCTGCAAGGGTCAAGAATGAAATGGATAGGTTGAGGTTTAAATGATTTAAGTAGTTGAAGGTCAGAATTACAGGTGCAAGGAAATTGATGTATCTGCATCTTTCATTTACCAACCTCAAAGCTAGAACATCTGTTAGGGGGGAACCACCTGACAAATTGGGGAAAGACCATTGTTTCCAACAGGCTTACTAACATAATGGCTTTAAAATAGCTTGGGGTTTTTGTTTGGTTGGTTTGTTTTTTTGCAGGGGAGTGGGGATCTAAGTCTGAAGAGAAATGGAGAAACGGGGGACAAGGAAGGGTGACCAGGGGGACCGCCCAGTGCAGAAGGCTGTCATATATCCCCCTGAGAAGGAAACATGAGTGGGGATCATTTTCAAGTGCCAGTACACACATGCCCATGTGGCGTAAGCCACAAACAGGTGTTAGAAATCTGCGCACAGTTGCATAGCTCAGCATTTTCTGGAACTGGAAGGATGCAGCACTGTGATGGAAAGACTCAAGCTCTTTAGATAACACCTACAGTTAGGTTAGTCTAGGATTTGGTCAGGAAACTGTAGACAAGTTCCCTCAGGAAGCTATCCTGAAGGGCTAAGGGCCCAGGAGATTTGGTTGACCTTTGAGGACAAACTGCTTCAGAGTGGAACAGTGTCCTGATGGGCAGAAAGCTGAGGATGCCTGGCAGGGGACACAAGGAACTCCTGCCTGGGCTCCAACATAAAAAGAACCATACAGAGGGCAAATGTGGGAATGTTTATCCAGGATGAGTACAGAAACATATCCTTGGCATGCAGGATCAGAACCTGGCATGCCAAATGTCCACTGGGAGCAAAATTGGTGAGGAACATGAAGGGCAACAAGGAAGACTCCTATAGGGTCATTGGAGCAAGTTGGAAGTCTGAGGAAAATGAGGCTGCTGTACCCTAGTGGCAAAGGATACAGAAAAGGCTGAATTGCTCAGTACCTTCTCTCTCTCAATCTTTACTGAGAAGATTTTCTCTCAAACCTTCTAACCTTAAATGGCTTGTAGCAGATTCCAGAGGATGAGTTACTACCCACAGTAAAAATTGAGTTGTAGATCCCTTAAGCAAACTGAACATAACACAAGTCTACGGGACTGGGTAGGACGCATCCAAGGTGCACAGGGAGCTGACTGCCATCATCACCAAGTGACAGTCTTTGACAGACTGTGGCACTCAGGGAGATCCTGGTGACTCGATAGAGAGGGAGATGTCACTTACACTCAACAGGGGCAAGAAGAAGAATCCAGAAAACCACAGGCTTGCTGTCCTGCTATTTGTTCATTTTTGCTAAGCAAAAACTTAATTTAAAATTTACTCAAACAAGCGTTGCTTTTTAGGAGTCAAAATTAAATCAGTGTTTTCTTTAATGGACTACAGGTGAAAAAACCCTGTCACCAATTGAATTCTGCCTTCAAAGTCTCAGTAGAAACATTTCAGTATTCTGCACATTAACTCAGAATTCACAAATGTCTCATATATTCCTGTACACCAGCCCAATATTTGTGCATCTTGCATACTGGAACACATACTGATTGCACAAAACAAGGAGTCATCTTCTACTACTGACGTGGAAAAAAAAAAAAACCCCAACTTATAAAATGAAACGGTGGAGAAAGAAGAAAGAAGTTTGTCTCCTCAGAGCATACAGTTTACATAATATAGATTTTTACTTTTTTTCCCATCAAGCCTGTTTCCTATTTCACTACATACTTATCCGCTTTATTGAAACAGCTGTATCTTTCCAGCACAGTATGAGTGAAGATCACAAATAATATTTGTACAGCAATTTTTAACTACTGTAAAAACAGAAATAATCACTCTCTTAATTGTCCTTTTCTTTCTATACATAGGGTACGTTCTTTATTCTTAAAAGAGGCAATGACACTATGAAAGCCCTCCAGAGTGAAAATGTACATCTTCTGTTATTAATTATATGAAGATTCTTACTTGCAGTTATTTGTCTTGTAGTTAGAAATCTAAAAAGCTTTTCTTGCTTTATAATAAAGAACCTATGCCCATATTTGCAAAAATGATGGTACCGTCTACCACTTTCTGGAGTACCTGGAACACAAAGGCACCTGAGACGAATCAGAGCAAAGACCCACCTAACACACAAGATTGTCTTCAGTAGTGGTCACTACAGATGCTTAGGAAATGTTGCATCTGTAGAGTGACTATTCTTGCAGTATGTACTCCCAATTTTCAGGTATCTATGGTTTATAGACTTCTGGTTTGAGATTGCATCAATATTATTCTGCTTAATAGCTTTGCAGAGTCTTTTTTCATCACTGTATTAATTAGCTTATAAACCCATTAATAATTTTTCATTTACTAGGTGGGGTGAAAATTAACTCCAAAGTTAAATTATATGTTTTGAGAAATAATGTTCTTTTCATCTATTTTGGGTCTGCTGCCAGACAACTTTATTAGGCCTCCCTGATTATCAGGTTTTATTACTACTCCACTTGTTATTTTCTTCTCAAGGCAGTTCTATGGACACTGCAATCTGACAGCTCCTCAAATATATCCCCCTGTGGTCAGAAACTCCTCAACCTCCTTTTTTCGTAAGAACCAATGCAAAATAATTAATTCAGCTCTTTTGCTTTCATGCCTTTTTTTTTTTTTTGGTCCTCTTAGAGGTGTTTACATTTATCAGTCCTTGCCATCCTTCCCACATCTTCAGCATATGTGCTACCTTGTCATTCTAGCTGCCTGGTCACCATCCCCTCCCAGATCACATAGTACCACGACTATATTTTTTTCTACATTAGTATGGAATTTCAGTCTGCAGTGATGGTGGATAGCTGATGCACAAAGTTTAGAGCCATGCCAGTCTTGTTACTTCATATGGTACGTAATGACATAATCCATTGCTGTTACGCTAATACATGATCAGCTTCCAGTGTACACAGTATATCACACAGATGGCAGAAGCCTACAAATCATACAACATATCTTTTCTAAGGATGAAAACCCACTGTAAATCTTTTTGCGTATTTCCTGTTAACATCAGTAAATTATGCACGGGAGTAATTATTTTGTGGCCTTTACTATAGAAACAGAGATAATTGCTTTCTTTGAGTAATTTAAAGCTTCTCTCTACTACTAAAGTAATACAGGCTATTGGTACAGCGGGACAGTAGTTCGCTCTTTGCAGCCCCTGATGTAGAAAGATATATTTTATATGGGTTGAAAGGGACTAGACAAGTTAATGAAAAGGAAAAGAGAAAAAAAATTAAATTCCATTGAGGATTACTAAACAGAGAGAAATTATGTCTGGTTCAGAAAGGCCCTGAATTACAAGTGGCTAGAGGCTCTCAGAGGGAAGTATCCTATATGCTTGCCCTGTCTGACGTTATTTTCTGGACATCTGCTACCTCTAGGCAGTGCGCGACAGATATGGAAGTTTGATCTGACCCAATGCAGCTGCCCTCACGTTCCTGTATTTAGTGATAACCTGAATATTAACACAACCAGTCTCTGTAATGCATACAGTTGTATAAAATATGACAGCAAATCCTACTAGTATGTATAATCTAAATTGTATTGTTGTGGGAGTTCAAGTTTGCAAATACATATGACTTATTTACAGATGTCTGATCATTTTTGCATCTTTCCATCTCAGGCTTCATTCCACAGACTTTCATTGTCCTCTAACTTCTTCCAGGAACACGATGCTTTCACAGTTGTACAAAAAGAATTTACTGTTGGGCTAATGCCATATGGGGCTCAAAGTCCTGATTCTACTTGGACTTGTCATCTACTTGGACTTGTGCAAA
>NW_010255296.1:0-1140 GCF_000690775.1 Eurypyga helias | reverse complement strand
GTGGGTGGGGGGTGGTGGGACCGGCCCTGATCCCACCAGGGACCCCAAAATCTCCCACGGCTTTTGGGGTCCCTGGATCATCCCACCCGGCAGCTCGTGGGGCGCCGTGATCCCTGGGGGGATCCCATGGCTTTTGGGGTGGTCCCTGGGGTCATCCCATGGTTTTTGGGGTGTTTCCTGGGGTGATCCCATGGTTTTTAGGTGTTTCCTGGGGTGATCCCATGGTTTTTGGGGTGCCGTGGTCCCTGGGAGGATCCCACAGCTCTTGGGGTGGTCCCCGGGATGATCCCACCCACAGCTTTTGGGGTGCCGTGGTCCCTGGGGTCATCCCATGGCTTTTGGGGTGTTTCCTGGGGTCATCCCATGGTTTTTAGGTGTTTCCTGGGGTGATCCCATGGTTTTTGGGGTGCCATGGTCCCTGTGGGGATCCTACCCACGGTTTTTGGGGTGCTGTGATCCCTGGGGTGGTCCCATGGATTTTGGGGTGGTCTTTGGATGATCCCACAGTTCTTGGGGTGGTCCCTGGAGTGATCCCACAGCTTTTGGGGTGCGGTGATCCCCGGGTGATCCCACGGCTTTTGGGGTGTTTCCTGGGGTGAAGCCATGGGTTTTGGGGTGCCGTGGTCCCTGGGGGGATCCCACTCACGGTTTTTGGGGTGCTGAGATCCCTGTGGTGATCCCACAGCTCTGGGGGTGATCCCACAGCTTTTGGGATGATCCCTGGAGAGATCCCATGGCTCTTGGGGTGCCGTGATCCCTGGGGTGATCCCAAAGGTTTTGGGGTGACGCCATGCGGGACAGTGGTTTCATCCCACGGGGGGTCCCTCCTTGGACCCCCCCCTCCCCCCGGGATGCTCCACACAGGACTAACAGGGCACATCCCAAAATATCCAGCCAGACCCCGTCCCCGGGAGCTGGGGGAGGGGCTTCTCCACTCCCCAATTAATTAAGTCATCAAGGAATGGATGTAATTAAGGGCTTTTCCCTCGGGTTCCCTGGGTGGGGTGGGGGTCTCCTCCCAGTTTTCCCTCCATCCCTGACATTCCCTCATCCCTGCCAAGATCTGGGTTTGCCCACCCGGGGGGTGCGAACCCCCTGTCTTGCTCCCATCCCCGTCCTCATCCCAATCCCTTCCCCATC
>NW_010255295.1:35943-66779 GCF_000690775.1 Eurypyga helias | reverse complement strand
TCTCCTCAGAGCTGCTCTCTATCCTTCAGCAGGTATGTGTGGGTACCCAGCCCAAACCCTACACCACTTACAGCAGGAGCAGCTCAAGTAGCTTCCTCTTCCAGTGGCCTCCAGCTAAGGAGATCTGACTTTGTCATTAACCATCAAGCACAGAGACACCACTTTTAGTCCCACCTTGGACACCTTGGTCTTCTTCACCTCTCGGTCCACACAGGAAAAAAAGAAATAGGTAATTGCCTCATCTACCTAAGGTGATTTCTCCAGACCGGAGCCTACAAACAGTGCCAATCTCAGTGGGGACCCGAAAATGGTTGAATCTCTCCAGATAGGTGTATAACAAACTACAGTAAGTGTTAAAAAATGGAGATACAGGGACGATGACACCAGATGCCGGGACATGGGCCATTCACCTCATCAGATTAGTCACCCTAGAACTGGAGCCAACACCAACGCTGAGCTCTGTCTCTGCCCTATCCCTGAGAATGGGCTGGTTCCCAGGGGTGAGCTCAAGAGATACAGGAGAAAGCTCATGTCCTGATTAAAGCCAAGCACCCCAAGGGTTATTTTCAGGATGGTGGGAATGTCCTCCATCTCCTGGGACAACCTCCAGCCAAATCAGAATGTACAGACACCCTGTAATAAATACTCATCCTCATCTATGACATGATCATAAATGTTGCAGCAGGAGCTGTAACAGAGAAAATAGTACCAGATATGGCTTGGGAAAAATAATCAGGGCAGAGCTTTCCATTTCTTTTTGGTTTCTTGGATATAGCAAGAATTTCAAGAGATGAGATACATCTCTAACATATCCTGGTACTCTGCATGCTGAACATCAGCCCTAAGAATTATTTGGGCCATAAGAACTGAGGTTGTCATGGGCAGCTTCCCAGAACTAAAGCATTGCATGTCGAGTCCAAAACCACTTATGGTATCTTAAAAATAAAATACAAGTGCCTAAAACCACTCAACTGGAGTAGATATTGCATTGAGCTTACTTCGTTTGGTTTCTACCATGAAATTTTTCAAATAAAATATAAATTGTGGCTTTAGTCAAAAGATTTCTAGGGGAATTGTTGGGATTTTGGCAAAGCTTCCTGCTTTTGAGTTTTTGTCAGCTCTGTACTGAGCAAGACTCACTGGTGGTTGTCACTGGTTAAACAAAACAATACATCACGCAGTCCATTGCTCATGGCACATAGTCTGGTTGGGTGTCTCAGCCCACAGAGTGGGGGAAGGAGCAAAATACAACCCTCCAAAAGCTACCACAGCTCCAGAGCTGCCCAGACCTGTGCACTAAACGTGCGACTTTGAATAAGGGAGTCCTGTCACAGGCAGACGTGTCTGCAATGCTGCATTGTGGTCCATTTTTTACCCCTCCAGCTTCATGTGTTCCACAGACCTCCATGGCCTGACCCTCTGTCCTCCATCTGAGGGACAGCAGTACCTGGCACTGCCTGGACAGAGGGCTCCCACCAGCAGCCTGTTCTCACCCACGTACGGTACCGTGACCCTGACCTCGTCATGTCACCAAGATGCCCATGTTGCTCTTATCAGACCCAGTGCAGAATTATCTCCTAGATTGAGGAGGGAGATTCCAGAGAGGTGATTGAGCCCTATTTTTCAGCCCAGGACCTCAGTGCTCAGCAGATGTGTTTGATGGAATATAGGAATTTACACAAAACCAGTTGCTTCTCACTAAAAAACAAGTATGTTTAAACCTCATTTCTCCTTGGAAAAGACCTAGTATCATTTTGTGACTGGCTGTGGATGATGCATAACTCGAGCATGTTGGAAAAGCAGTCTGGTCTGCACCAAGGGAGAAAAATGTACATTACAATTGAGGGCTTTCCACCCCTATCTCCCTTCCTCCAAGGCCCAGCCACAGCAGAATATCACTGTGTTATACAATATAACCACACACTACTCAGAGTTTACATGCTACGGTGATACTCTAGAGACAGCCTGCATGGAGCAAAAGGCTATAATAAACACTATTGCAAGACAATCCCATCCAGTTCATTGAGACTCTTCTCAAAAAAAAGAAAAAATTCCAGAGATGAAGGAAGAAATTCCCAGACTCAGATGACATTTGGGCCAGATCCTATTTTAGGTTCTGTTTGCAGGAGCTCTTGGCTGTGTTAAGATTCACCTATGGATGCACCACCCAAGGTGGCACACATCTTTCTGACCACGCAACCAGCAGGTGGGGAAGTGTTGAAGAAAGTCTCAGCTGCCCACAGAGAGGGTTTCGTTGTCAGAGCAGCCAAAGCACACGGCGATGAAGGGAACAGTCGTGCATTTGCTGCACAGGGTTCCAGTGTCCCTACAAGTGACCTGGCCAGTTCACTCCAAGAGATTCCCTGTGCCAACATTTGGATGAGGTCTTTACTGAGATCTAGGCTGCATTGTGGACACCCAGACACCCAGATGAAGGACATTTTGAAGAGCATGGCAGTCACGATTTGAGTGTCATGAGCTGCTAAGCAGTACCTAGGATCTACAAGAAGTTGCCAAGCCTCCTCAGCTCTCTTCTCTCCCTCCTTTCCCAGATCAGGATGAACTTTGTGGAACTCACCTTGTACTTTCATCCCTTAGTCTTCCACTCTCACTATGCCTTCCCTGCTTAAGGTACCAATCAACAGGGACAACACATAATTTAAGCTAGGGGAAGGGTGACATTTCCTAAGCATTTGGACTTTCTGAGGTTTGATACAAACCTCATCAGGACAAAGATCTGGGCTTTCTTGTGCATGATCCTAAAACAGTGCAGGTGTTTTCGAGAGTTACCCCGCTAATGCTCCTTATTTTCTAAGCTCATCTGAGGGCTGCCACTTTTACACATACCTCAGCAGATGGACTAACACTCTCTGGAGGCAAAAATAGTTCCTGCTGCAGCCGCAGTAAGAGGTATAAAACTGGGAGGATAACAGACACACATCCTAGACAGACGGGACACAGAGGTGAACTTGTTATCAGGCACCAAGCAGGGGTTACAGCACCCTGAGTCCTTGAATAGTTCCCACTGGTGTGACAGCCACCTCCTTGGTGAACACCAGGATTTGCTCAGGGAGCCGAGACGCGTGAACATAGAAAACAGGGATCAGTTCAGGTACTCCAGAGGATCTCAGCTTTGCTTCATAGCAGGCAATACTGGAGAATTACATCCTTTTGACAGACATTGAGTTGGACCTGTAATCCAAAATCTGTCACTGCTACAGAAACTGCTACGCAGGAAAAAAGTCACGAGGCTGTTACCCTTTAGCACTTTTGGCTTTATCTTCACAGTAACTTGCCTTCCCGCTAATACAGATTAGATCAACACTGACAAGGAGCATGATGCAGTCTAACAATGCCAGTCAGTCAGAGAGATGCTCTGATGATGTTTAAACCACCCAGTCCAATGTTTTTTTGGGTTTTGGTTTTGGTTTAATGCCGAGGACAGGGCCAACGCAAAGCAAATGGGAATAAGAGGCACCTGGCAATTTCCAAGCTCCTTTACCTACGTCTGTACTTTTTCCCTGTGTTCTAGGTAAAATGCTAAAGGGCTGTGGGAAGATGGGGAAAATTGTGAGGAGCCCGGTCTGCTTAGGTTTATAACCTCTTGCATACTCAACAGTTGGTGTAATTTAAATAAAAGATGGGGCTGGAGGAGAATTCCAGCCTAATTACACATTACAATGGTGCTGTGCTGCTTCTGGGAGAACAGCCAGGCATCTGGAAAGAGGTTCAACTCCCAGCAGGAGGGAGCTGATGGGACAAAGGAGAGAAGGCTGGGGAATAAGCAGGACAGAAAATATGACTACAGGAGGGTGGCCCAGCTTCAACAAGGAAATGGCAATATAACCAACACCAGGTAGCGTGTACACGGCAGCCGTGTGGTCAGTCTCAGAGGTAAATCTGAGCCATCGCAGTCTGAATCCAGATGTCTCTGGCTGCCCCTTAGCCTGGCTGAGACCCTTGCACCAGGAGCACATGCAATTTGTAGCTGAGCTTCTCAATTGCCATGGGTCACCTTGGAGGCCTTTTCCAAGACTCACCCCAACACAGTGCCTAAAAGAGCTCTGGTTCTTTTGGGCCACCATGGTGGTAATTTCAAAGAGTCATCCCAAGACAGCGCCTAAGATCTCTGCTTCCTCTCCCAACAGTGCAATAGCTCCGCACATTCCATGGGAACAGGCCTTGTCTGCACCTCACCCGCTTCCAAGATGCTGTTAAGTTAATCTGCCAGCTTCTCCCCCTTCAACAGATCATCTCTCCTTCTTGCGCAAATTCCCAGGGAGGAGGTGGGACTACAGGACCACCTTCCCCACATTTTCCCTATATCCATGAGGCTTCCCTGGCCGAGAGCAGCAGCTGGGAATGGTTAGTAGATGTTGAACTAACATCCCTTGCAGACAAGGGGTGGTCTTTGCTTTCTTGGCATACAGAGAGACAGAGGAGGGTGCCCTGGCAGCTGCTGTCTGAAAACGCTGCTGAAGTGACTGTGAGGAGCCAGATGGACTTCAGCCCTGAAGACGTGAGTGCCCTATTTAGCCACAGAGCAGGGATGCGGCCAGTGACTGCAGATTTTGCGTGCAGGCTGTCTGAGTATTCTCAAGCCTTGGTTTGGAGGACTCCATTCAGGCTGGATCCACACTCCCATCCAGACCTTCCAACAAACTACTAGAACAAGCCAAGGGAGCTGCATGGTGAGGAGCCAACCCATTTCACCAGCCTTCGGATGGCAACAATCCTTCCCACGAGCTTGCGCACAGGAGAGGGGAAAAGCTCCAGATTTCATTCTTAATCCTCCAAGTTATTCATACTACCCCTGCTCCCCAGCATTAGGAAGGGCAGCGTTCCCTTATATGGTCAAGAAAAAGTGGAGAATATCTGCAATATATTCTCACATCTGTGCTCAGCAGAGCCTGGCCGGCGTGTCCCTGTGAATGCAGAGGTCGTAACTGCCAAGAGCTGGGGAGAAAAAATGCCTCCGCCCTGCTGTGAAAAGACAGGCAAGGGGGGATAAACAGATACGGGTGGAAATATTGCAAAATGGATCGTATTAAGCAACGCTGCTCATGGGTTTATGGTATCTGATCTGGGATGTTTTCCCGTGCAAGCCTGGAGGCCCGTGGGAAAAGGCAACTTGAAAATGTGAAAACAACGGTAAGAAAATGCTGCAAGGCCAAGTCCTGGAGAAGTAACTGAAAGGGGCATGTAGACCCCCAAAGGATCTAGACAAACAGGTGCAGATTCCCTTAATGATATTCTCCAACATCTTCTTGCCTCCTATGAAGGTCAAGATTTTAAACTGTGGAGACTTAGAAGAATGGAGGGTTCAGACAAGCTCTTCAGGGAAGAAGTGACAAGACCATTGGGAATATCCTTCCAACAGATAGCACTAGGGCTATAAAGAGAGATACATTGCCACATCTCTCTGCTGATGGAGAAATAAGTGCTATTTTGGAGTTTTAAATACAAATACCTATGCCACCCCATGCACAAGTGCATGACCCATCTGAAAGGTTGCCCAGGCAGTATTTGTCTAATGGTAAAGTTCTTAACCACATTGATTTCTTCCACATAGACATCCTACTTTCTTTCAGAAAGGATCAGATATTCAGTGGATTGGTTTAGTTTTTGCAGGACCTGGTATGAACATTGAAGAGAACTAAGCATGTTTTCAAGTGTAAACCCCAGTCTGAGAGGTCTCTGGAATAATAAAACATCTGTTTGCGGTCCTGAAGACATGCCATGTATTGCATCCATATAGTGAAACCCAGAGCAATGTGGCCACATCCAAACCAGACTCAAGCATTGCCGGGGGTCATGCTACTCCAAGCCAGAACAGTGCCATGGTGCAAGCTGCTGATGAAAACATGCTCAGTTGTGACCTGCTGGTCTTGAAAAAGGATCTTACTAGAACACAAGATGCCCTGCTCTGCCTTTCTACTACCTTGGCCTTGGCTCTGCAGCCAAAATCCCCCAAGGCAATGGTGTAGGGAGGAGGCCATTAGACACCAAGGAAGAAAACTGGGCTCAAAGACACCTTGGGTTTTGTTTCTGCCTCCCACCTCCAGCCCTATCAGAGGATGTTCCAGGCCCAAGGACCAGGATGGGATCAAAGGTTGCCAAAGTTGAGCTGCGGCTGAGAAAGAGAGCTGGAGGCATGGAGAGCAGGAGGCAGATGCAACCTCATCCTGAGACCCCTAAATTTCTTTCTACTGATGAACGTTTGGATTCGACCTGGGATGAGACAGTGGAGAAGAATGATCTGTTTAAGTAACTTGTAGCTGGCTGTAAAGGAGGCACACAGTTTCAGAGACTGGCATTGCTTCTCACAACTTTCCTCACCAACTGAACCCCCAAGAAGCTATGGATGCTTTGGAAATCAGAGCTTTTCTGTGTCAAACTCCATACTTGAAAACATAAACAGAGGCACTCTGATTTTCAAAGGTGTCAAGCACCTTTAATCTCTTCCCCTCTTAACAGCTTTTGTTGCTTCTTTAAAACTAGAACACATTTAAAAATCACTTAACATGTAATTAATGTTTGAGAAGCACCCTGTTCCAGAACATACCTTTACACACCAGAAAAGGGTCTGATTTTCAGGAAAGGCCTTTCCTCCCATATAGCAGTTTCTGCAATACAGGAATTTTAAAACCATCTTGATTCAATAGTCTTTTTATCTTATTTTTAATACCAGGCAGTAACCCATCCAATGTCACCCAGAACTCACAAAGAAAACCCCACTATCTCTACATCCTAGAGACTGTGCAGCCCTAGGAAAACCTAAAGCCCTACTGTCATGATGAAAAATACCCCAGTGCTTTGATTTTCTTCTGAAGATTTTATGAAGAGACATTGCTGGCAGCATGTTCTGTGCCCTTCTCCAGGTCAAGTCTGTTCTTGCTATAACATTTTGCCCCTTTCTGCCAACTCTGTAGCAAAAGCATCCCTCTCCAAACACATGGAAGAAAAAGTGCTTTCCCCATGTTGAAGCAGAGGTGATGAGACAAAGATGCACAGGAAAAGTTGGGCACTGGCTAATTGGGTTCTATTTATGAGTAGGTAATTAGGTGCAGCTGCAGTGAGACACATAGCTGCAATGAGAGACAAAACATGTTCCCATTGTATGGATGTCCCTTAACTCTGTGTTCCTCTGGGGACAGACTGTCTGGAAACAGCCTTACAGCATCCCTTTGAAGGAGGGTGGAGGAAGGAAAGCAGACTCTGACACAGGAGACTACATCCAGGTCCCAAGAGTGAGCCAACACGGGAAGGGAATATCAAGACTACCTGTATACTATCACTGCTGTGCACCTGGTACATCCAGGCCGGTGTTCAGACACCAGGTATGGAGCACTTGGATACACCAGTGAAAAAAGGGACCTTTTACTATCAGTGTCATGAGGCTTCTGTGCACTGCAGGTCAGCCTGGAGGTCAGGGATCCTGTGGTCTCCATCCCCAGAGCACGGCTGGGATATAGCCAACAGCAGATAACAACATTCTCATGAGAAGAACACTAGGGAGGAAATTACCTTTATTAAATTGACACAGACATGGTGGTTTCCCAACCTCTGGCATTTTCTTACCTGTTCTTGCCTCCTCCTTGGCGGTGGGCAGACCAGCTGTGCTCACTGCATCCCCTCTGAGGCTGCACCCACTGGGGCAGTGAGTACAGAAGCTGTCGCCTTTCCCTTCATAGGCTCCCACCTCCACAGTTTAAACCAAATTTCCCCTGGACCCATCCATTCTGTTAGAGAGGATCCCAGCAGTGCCATTTTGACATATCTGTGTTTCTCACAGTGAATGATCAAAACCAATAACATATCTCAGAGCCAAGCTCCTCTGAGATATCCTCTGGGTATCAGTTCCTGAAGTGGAGAGACCCTCGATTTTGTATAAATAAATATGATTTAATTATTCTGTGGGAGGCTCTAGAAATCCCGCAAGGATGAAGCTCCCTGCAGCTGAATGCCTTGCACACACATATGGAGACAAGTTCCCTGCTTTAAAGACCTTCACCCAACCTTCTCCAGCTGATGGGGTGAGGAGGGGGAGAGAAATGCCTGCAAATGAGGAAATGCTCCCCAAAAGTAAGGTAGAAGCGCCCTCTTGTGTCCTCGGAGGAGATCGATAGGTTTGCTACCCAAAAATAGGTGGGTACATGCTCCTCTTCACAAATCGGGGAACACCATCGCTACATAAAGGGCAGAAGATGAGGAAACAGGGATTTGTCCCAGTGTGACAGCATAGCCCTAGGAAAAGCTTCATCTCTTGTATAAACGCGGTGGGAAGGACCATGCAGAGGTGGCACATCGGGAGACCCAGCACAGAGCCCACCGTCCTTCAGCGACATGTCCTTGAGAAGATGAAAAAAAGGACCAAATGGAGGAAAAAAGTGAGGGAGTTGGGAAAATAAACTTCACACAAAGCTAAAATTAACTGGAAGATTTTTTTAATATATTTTTGCTTTCTAGATCCTTTCGGGAATGAGATGTGGTTGAGAGACTGGCTTAGGGCATCTTCCAAGAGAGCGTTTACTCCCTGAACAAGACAAAGTGCTTTGGTACTTCCCACTCCCCAGATGTTTTCCCTCTGCTTGTCATGGTGCTCCTCTGAGGATGAAGGAGTGTATTTCACCTACAGCATCCATCCATGGAAAAGGGCTCCGGTCGCAATGCCTTGCCCCGGGACACACACACCTTTGCAAGCAGGATCCTTGAGCCTCAACAGAAGTGCCTGCCAGGCTCTGTCCCCTTTGCTCACCCAGCTATGCGTGAGAGGCACCAGGGAGCGCAGGCAGTGGATGCAGGTCTCTCTGATCAGAGGGCTGGAGCACCTCTGCTATGGTGAAAGGCTGCAAGAATTGGGCTTGTTCAGCCTGGAGAAGAGGAGGCTCTGAGGAGACCTCATTGCAGCTTTCCAGTATCTGAAGGGGGCCTACAAGGGTGCTGGGAGAGGACTTTTTACAAGAACCTGTAGTGATAGGACAAGGGGTAACGGGTAAAAATTGAAAACAGGGAGGTTTAGATTAGATATCAGGAAGAAATTCTTCACAGAGAGGGTGGTGAGGCACTGGAACAGGTTGCCCAGAGAAGCTGTGGATGCCCCATCCCTGGAAGTGTTCAAGGCCAGGCTGGATGAGGCTTGGAGCAACCTGGTCTAGTGGAAGGTGTCCCTGCCCATGGCAGGGGGGTTGGAACTAGATGACCTTTAAGGTCCCTTCCACCCCTAACCATTCTGTGATTCTACGATTCTATGCATGGTCAGCAGGCAGCTCTGGGTGGCTGGTTCAGGACAACCTCCCCAGAAGATATCTACCTGGAAAACAACTATTTGGAAACAATAATTCAACGTCCACCCAAACCCACCATTCTCAATGGGCTGCCTTCTTTGGTGGAACTAGATGACCTTTAAGGTCCCTTCCACCCCTAACCATTCTGTGATTCTACGATTCTATGCATGGTCAGCAGGCAGCTCTGGGTGGCTGGTTCAGGACAACCTCCCCAGAAGATATCTACCTGGAAAACAACTATTTGGAAACAATAATTCAACGTCCACCCAAACCCACCATTCTCAATGGGCTGCCTTCTTTGGTCAGTATATTGGGTTTGCATGGCAAGGTTTTGGTGAGGGGGGCTACAGGGGTGGGTTCTGTGAGAAGATGCTGGAAGTCTCTCCTGTGTCCGACAGCCAATGCCAGCCGGCTCCCAGAGGGACCTGCCACTTTTTTTTTTCAGGGGTAGCGCCTCTGGGGTAACGTGTTGGAGAAGGGGGAAAAAAACTTCTGCAAGAGAAACTGCAGCCAGTGGAGAGGAGTGAGATTATGTGAGAGGAACAGCCCTGCAGACCCCCAAGTCAGTGGAGAAGGAGGGGCAGGAAGTGCTCCAGGCACTGGGTGCACTTTGAGTGTATCCCTGGCCATTTCCCAATAGACCCTCTGGACTCAGGAGAGTAGTGAATGCTCAGTCCTTCAGAATTAAGAGGTTACAGCAACTCACAGGGAAAAAAACCACTTATTATGGGGGAAAAAAAAATGCAAACTGTTTGATAAACACTGTATTTAGAGCATTTACATTTAAAGATGGGAAGATGAGACAGAGAACAAGGTTGTAAACAAAGAAATGAAGCTCAGAAATGCAAAGAGGTCAGAAGCATGAAGAGGGGAGAACACCGAGAGGTTTGAGCCTCTGCAGGTGAGGGTCTATTCACACAACACCTGTCCACAGGTAATCCTGGGTTTGCCGCACAGACAGCAAAAGCAACTGCTTGAGCAGACAGCAGCATCGCCAAACCCACCCCCCTCCACCACCGTGTGTGATCTGTGCTCGCTGCCTCCTCTCCGTCCAACGCCTGCGGTTCCCACGGGGTATTCCCGAGGGCACACGCTGTACCCTGCCTGCCGACGCACTCTGCCATATGTCCCCACGCTGCCATAGACAGGAGACCTCTCTCTTGGTGGGGATGTCCCCCCGGGGTCTGCGCGTTTGACAGCTGCCTGGGAGCGTGGTCGGAGGCGCAGGCACGCGGTGCTGCGGGATGCACATAGGCAGCCTCTGCATCCTTAAGTACATCACTTCTCACAGCCCGAGATCACATTCTGTATCTTGAGGAAGTGGTGGCACCCTGGCCTGGGAAGTTTCAGGCTTCACAAATCCTTCTTTACAGGAAAAGAAGGGCTGGGAGTGATCTCTTATTTTTACTTTTCCTGTCTTTCCAAGACTAGCATACGCACACCACTGCTAATAATAACAAAAATAAAAATACTGAATAAACCTCACTCGGATCCCACTTTGGTATGCAATGTTTTCCTCCTTATTTGCATGTTTCTAAAGGTTCATGCAGATTTGACATTAGATCTATTTCTTAGCAGTTGCATCAAGCTGAAAATGTAAAGACCCTCAAGATAAATACATGTGGCTCGGGAATATAGCTCCTCAGTGAGGATTTGCAGGCACTGAAGTGTAATAAAACTGATACCCAGCCAGTTCAACGTACAGCCTGCAAACCCTTGCAGCCCACTGTAAAAAAAACACACCTTTCAACTTCCAGTTCATTCTGTTATCTGCCCCTGAAGGTCAAACCAGGACTGGTGGGGGGAAAAAAAAAAAAAAAGCTGATTTTAAAGCTAGCAAGAGCAGTTTTTAGTCCTGATGGATGTAAGACTGATGCAATTCTGCCCCATTCCCAATCCCTTGGCCCAAAACCCTTTCCCTGCTCCTAAGTGCACACCAGGAGGGAGCTCAGCCCGGGGACCAAGGCGATGACAGCTGCCAAACGCCCCTGCCAGCTGGAAAGAGGCTGGAGATGGAGCAGGGCTGTCTGGGCTGGGCCCTGGGGAGATGCCCCGCTACCACCACCCTGCACTGCTGGGTCCTTACGCAGCCGTTATGCTCCAGATACGCTCGGGGCCAGGCCCCCAGCTGAAAGCGCTGGAGCAGCACACATTTTCCTCTGACAATAACCAGAGATGAGCGGAGCGGGCTTGCCGCTCGCGTGCAGCATGGCTTTCGGCAGCGGTGCAGTGATGCAGGGTTTTGAGCTGCTTCTTGGCCCCGAGCCCACTCTGCCGAGCCCAAGGCAGGGAGCATCTTCCCCTCACCCAGATTTATGCTCGCTCACGTTCCCAAGACACATCTGAACAGATTTCCCACGCATCTGCTGCAAGGCTCGTGGTCGGGGCTGGCAGGCAGCAGTGCCATTCCGCCAGCTCCCCCTGAGCTGCAGTGGTCCCTTTCCTCCAGTCAACACGTTCAGGTACAAGAGTTCACAGTGCCAACAGCCTCTAGCACAGGCACGGAGATAAAATACACCCTAATGGTCTCCAAACCTTTGCACATCTTCCAAACAACCCAAAAACACACTGCAAACTGTGCACGAGGGTGTATTCACTAAGGAGGAGAAGGCAGAGATGCTGAGGGGCTGCTGTTGCCTTTCCCCTTCCTCTAGCATCAGTCAGGACAGTGTGTATTTTCCAGCTGATTAAAAAAAAGGAGGAAAGCAGAAGTTTTTGCCCTGTATTATGGCTGCACCCAGCTCTGACAATGCCCGTGGGGTACAGCGGCACAGAATATGCCCACTGTGGTTTGCAGACAAACACAGAGCCCCACGGTGTCTTAGAGGAAGCCAGGAAATATTTCCTTCTCACAAGAAATGTACTTTTGCTGGTTTTAATTTTCAGAGTTCCCAGAGGGGGGCAAAAAAGGATACTTTTCAATGAGAAACTGAAGCCTGAACAATCTGCGGTTTCACATTTTTCTGGGGAGGGTAGAAGAAACATCCACCTCCGGACACTTTCATAAAACCATCTCAGGCAAACACTGCCTTTCACAGGGAAAAGCCCGTGAATGAAAAACATGACCAGTCCAAAGGGACACTGCAGTCCTGTACGGTCAGAATAAGATGGTTTATATATTAAAGATTTAAAGGATGAAGTCTTTTCTTCAGAAAAAGCAGTGCATGGGACAAGGAGAGTGCTCAGGGTGAGGAGATCCAGTCAGATTTTAGTTGCATGGGCTCATTATTATTAAAAAATTAAAGGTAGCTTTAGTCCTCTCCCTTCCTTCCTTCTTTCCTTCCTTTCTTCCTTCCTTCCTTCCTTCCTCCCTCCCTCCCTCCCTTCCTTCCCACCCCATCATTCATTTTTCACTGCCACATAAATGGGCAGTTTCTTTTCTGCATTCAGTAAGTTAACTGAGGAGTTAGAGGATGTGGCTTGTACTTGTAGTAAGGCATGGGAGAAATCAGTAGGATTTGAGGGATGGTTGTTTGCCTTCAGGACGCCTTGGATGTCCCCACACTGAACCCTACGACCTTGGCCACCGGTACAACTCAACCTCCACCTGAACCTAAAACTGTGGAGACTGAAAAACTTCAACTGTTGGATCTTTTTCTTCCCTTAAGGAAGCCAGAGGCCATCCTACTTCTAGAAGTGGAAATTACTGCATATCCTGCCACAGTATTTCCAGCCATCACAAAACCCAGCCACTATAGAGGTCTTCCAAGAAAAGCCAGTCTCCCAGGCTTTCCACCCTGAAAGAAAAAAGTGGAAAATCTGCAGCAGGGAGCGTTCAAAGGGAATTTGCATCCACGGAGGTTCTTGCAGCAGTCTCCCTGCTCTTGCCACCGCAGACCATGCATTTGTGTTTCAGCATGTCGGGGGGAATCCGATGCCCCTCTCTCTAGGGAGCACGGGCAGCCCGGGGCGGGTGTGCACGTGAGCTCCTCCCCAGCACGTGTCGGTGCTGTGGAAGCTCATTAAAATGGACCAAGCGATGCACCAGCTGTGAATGCAAAGACAGGTCTTTTCAAATAAGCCCCATTAGTTCCACATGTGCGTTTGATAGATAATTTTTTGGTTACTTAACATGAAACCAATAATTATGGAAATGACTGCGAGGATCCAGATACTCTCCACAAGAAAAAGATGGAGAGTGGAGAGAAAGCAATACCCGAGATTTTGCAGGATTTTTCCTTCCCTAATGCACCCATCCTCAGTAAACTGCTAGTGCAGAGCCCTACCCAGTAAACCAAAGGAAAGAAATTGGCCCTGCCAGCTGCACGGTGCGTTCAGCTACAGGATTAAACATTTGCTATGCAGCCACATACACAACCCTGATGGCACACAGGCAAAAAGCTCCCCTTGTCCCCCTAAAAAATGGGGAGAACATGCTGGGGAGAGTGCAAAATCTATTTCTTCTCCACTGATTGTAACCAGTTTGCTGTAAATTCCCTGACAAGGAATCAGATCTGGAGTTGACGCACATCACAACCCATATTATTCAGAAAACCTTTTATGCATCAATCTGTTTATAACAAATAGCAGATCTCTATTCACACCCAAATTGATTTATTCCCTCTCACACTTGCTCAAACCCCGCACCATCCCATCTGACAAGCAGGGTCCAAACGTGTGTGCAGCAAAGACAAGCAGGCTGGGCACATGGGGGGGAGGAAGAAAGGGGAGCGCACACGTTTTTAGTGGGAATCCAGCTATCAAAACAACATTACACAACTGAAAAAAAAAAAAAAAGAAGAAAAAATAGAGGTGGTTATGTAAACCACTGTCCCTGTCTGGTCAGCACAAATCTTGTGTGGGCTTAGGTCAGTCCACTTGACACAGCTAGACATAATTGTCCATGTTAACCATTAGTCTCTCCCAGTTCAAAGTTCCTGCTAGCTGCCCCTGTGCCTGGCTCGTAGCCCCTCTGCCTGGCCCACAAGCTGCCTGCTGCCCAGGCAAGGTGCAGGCAGCGTTGCCCTCCCCTGTCCGAGTCCATGCTCAGCACCTCGGCAGGGGATGCGACACCAAAAAGTCCAGCTGGGATGCCTTGCTTAGTTCCAGCTGGCCAGACCAAGTGCCCTCAGTGTGTCTGGCCATAGCAAACAAATCCAAAGCTCGGATCTTATTGTTCCCGGTGTGGTGGTCAGGAGATGCCCTGCACAGGTAAAAAAGCCCCATAATGCCTGGAATAAAGCACCAGCCACTCCCCCTGGAGAAGGCCTGCGTTGCAATCACAGAAGGAAGAGTGGATGGCCCTGACAGGTAGAGTTGTGACCCTATGGAGGAACATGCCAGTGGCATCACTTTGCTGCCCTGGGAGCATCTGGAGGACTTCCTAGCTCCCTTCTGACTTCCTGCAGGCAAATTCCCATTGCTTGAGGGAAAAGGGTGTGACTTGACTGTTTATCACAATGAGGAGAGAAAATGCAGCCTGGCTTCTGAAAACCACTCCATGAGACCCTGTAGAGGGTCCGTGGGATAGAGGTGCGCATAAGTAATCTGGATGTTTCCACCCTTCTGCAGGAAACAGAGGAGGTATTTGTGGCCGACGGCTCTTTCTAGCTTGGCATACTAGGCCACCCCATTTTATTTAGAGTTAAGAACATCTGGAAAGGTCCTTCCAGGAGCACAGTCAAGGCTAAACTGTTTGCTCCCCTTGGACAATGGGAGCAAATCAGCCAAAAAACCTAAAGTCTGTGTCCCAAACAGGACGAGGGCTGCTTGGGCTGGTGACTAGAAAGAGCATTTCAGGGAGACAGAGGAACATGGCAGAAAGGTCCTCACAGCACCGCTTTACTCCACCTCCTCTATCTGGGGAAACTGCTGAAGCTCAAAAATCATGTCCCATCAAAGCTCCCAGTTTCTACAAGAGACCTCTTCCAGCTTCTTATAAGGCAAGATGCAAATGCCAGGAGTCTTCAAGTGTAATGGTTTCCTTTCCTCGGTTGTGGGAGGAAAAGTTGTTTTGGGGACCGGTACATTCAGTGCCTCCATCCTCTAACTAGTGCCCCACTGACACGATTTGGCACCTGGAGGTAAGTCAACCCAAGTCAGGCACATTTCCACACAAACCAGTGGAGCTACTTACAGCAGCATGAAAATAATGCAACGAGAGAATCCAGGAATAGACCCTGGGGGGTTTTGTCCTGGAACGCAGGGACTAAAGGGGTGCAGAAGAGTCAGCTCAGCAGTGTACAGGTGTGCATAGCTCTAACTCAGCAGACATTGCTCCTTCTCTGGACTGGGACCCCCCTCTTCGCAGCTCACAGAAACTGCTCGGCATGAACAACTCATTCCCATCTTCCTCCAGGCTCTTGCCAACAGAGCAAACCCATCGCACCACTAACAGCGAAGACTAAAATCACTGCGAGCTGAGCAAGGCCCCCAGCAGAGACAGTAGCTGAAGAACCAGCCTAAGGCACTGTAATCCTGGCAAAAACAGTTTCAAAACACACTTTGTCTAGCGAGTGTGCCTTGGAGCTATGCAGAGAATTGTTTCATGCAGCCTTTTTATGGAGAGAGGAACAGGATAGCAGTCATCCCCAAAATAATTCACGGGCCTTTTAGCAGCATCTATTACTCACTATTGGAAGAACTGCAGTGTTCATTGTTCATTCTGTCAGCCAAATCCTTCTTCTCTAAATTAAATAACTAACAAGGAAGCATCCCAGCTTCAGAGCCTTGTTTTGCTCATGCAACTAAAATCCTTCTAGCCTCCATCAGACTTGTCTTTTGCTAATCCAGCAGCTACTAAAGTCACTGGTATTTTCCCACTACAGTGCAGGGCATTGTACAAAATCCTCCAAGAAGTGAATCTTGTTCAGTAAGAAACAGCCAGCAGCTCAGGGAGACCCTGGGAGCACAGGAGAGAGGTGAAGGGTTCGAGTATGGCACAAATCTGAGTATGTACAAAGCCAGGGATGTGCTCTAGGCTGGTCCTTAGGCCCTGCTGCAATGAACACGACTGATAGCATGAGAAGAGTCTACGACACGAAATCAAACTCACTGTACCCACAGGATAGAGAAATACAATCATTAAGGCTTCTCAGTTGTTTGTAGCTGCTGTAATAAAAGCTCATTAAAGAGTTTTTATTTCAGTAGGAGTTGAATCAGATCATATGGACAAGTTCAAGTTATTATTTCATGCAATAATGACAGGGACATCCAGTTTGTTTATCCGGATCTCTGCTTTGCCCTAACTCGCTCACTCCTCATGTCAAAGGTTTCTTGCTTAGCTTAGACATTGCTGGGTAAATGATTTTCCAGCTTTTGATGTCAAATGCAGCCCTTCTTGTTCATTATAAACCAATGCACTGTTATCTGCCCTTATTCCTGCACTGGCTTTGCTGCTTGGTCAACTTTCCAGCATGTGCAGAATAAAGCCCCAGAAAGAACTTCACAGAAATCCAGTTATTGTTAGGTGCAAAAGCAGCCCTGTTTGTGGCCATGGTGCTTTTTGGGAAGGTTAACAGGTCACCTTTGCCAAACTGTGACTTCAATCAGGCTTAATTTGACCTAATTTAGGTCACCTGTTTAGGTGTCAATCTGCCTAAATTTGACACCCTCAGACAGTCCCACCCTTTCTCACCCCTAATAGCAAAGTATTTTAATTTATTTCACCTGGGCCCTTCCTCCCCTAAGGCCTGGCCACCTTTCATTTTTGCAGGGAGGAACAGTGTATTCCCTAGAGCTGTTAGCAGGCCAGGGAGATGTTCTCTCCTGCAGCTCATGCTAAAGCTCCCCAGTGAAGCCACAGGCACAGGGGACAACGAGCTGAGCTGAAATACTCTCTGTTTTGGAAGATGAATATATGACCTGTGCCAGAAGCAGCCGTTTAAAAATCCTTATGCAGAGGAGCCCGGTTCTGCTCCACCTGGGACAAGGTAGGGAGGAGGATTCCAGCAGATTTCCACCTCAGTCAGAGTTTAGCTTTGGGTCAAGGCTGTTTGGATCTGAATTCACACGGTGGTTTTATGGGGAAGATTTAGACTTCAATAATTGGCGACAGGCTGACAGGAGCAGGGAGGAGGCTTCATCTCCTCTGCTCTTCAGTGCCAGCTCTCCAATTCACATCATCCCCATTCCCACATCAGCTTTTAATATTTAATTGCAGCTTTCCCAAGGGACTTTGCCTCCTGTCTTGTGCAGAAGGGGGAGAGGAAGGAGTCAGAAGCGTGGTACTGCAGAGCCCCAAGGAGGCTATCAAATGGCAGCTCTCGGGTGGAGGAAAGCACTCTAGCATGTAAGTGATTTTACACAAAAACCCTCCCAGATCACAGAAGATGGAATGAATTAATATCAGAAAAATCCTGTAAACCCTTAGCAACTGGGGGATGCTGTGCTGATTGTGGGAACTGTTCAGGGTGGGCTGAGAAGAGTATTTCCATCAACTGCCTGTACTGTATTTAAGGAAAAGGGGGGCTCTAAATGGAAAATCAGGGAACACTTCCCTGCTAACAGGCGCATTCTGCCACACAGTAAATCCCTCGAGGGCTCTTCACCTGGAATTGTTTAATGTTAGACACCACCGCAGGAATGGGAAACAATCCCTGGGCTGTGGGAGGTAGGAGTCTGCGATCTAACAAATCTGTCTCTCCCCTAACAGCATGGGAGATGACCTGGAAAACAAACTAAAGAAATTTCTAAAGCAACTAGTGAGAAAAATATCTCCCTCCCTCTGGTCTTGATTTCAGATGTCTTAAAGGCATGAGAGGGGAGGCAGAGATTCATCAACTGCTGGATGATGCCCATATCCCCCAGAAAATCTGCCCCTCTTGAGTGCATGTGGAAGTGGACACCCAAACATGGGTGGGCAATGGCTCTGGTCACAACCCAACACTCAGGCCAGTGCAATAGAAATCACTTATGAAACATATTTTTGTAAACAATATAGCTTTTTAAAACAAATACTTTCAAGATCTAAATACAAATATCTAATAATTCCATAGTTTGAATGTCTGTGTCAGTAATTAAAGAGCAATTACATATAACTTGTAGGTCCCTAGAGCTCTCTCTAAATTCAGAAAATGAACCCCAGATGACCAAACGTATTTCCAAGTGTCAGATCAGTCATTGCAAATCCAGTGCCTGAGACTTCTGTGCATTTCTGAAGCCTGGAAAACAAGAGCATTTTTGGTAGAAGAGGACAAGAGGTGCTTAATTCTCCAGTTACTGTCTGAATTCAGAGCTGGTTCAGGTCTATGCAACACGGGAAACATAAGAAAACTTTAACCAATGATGCACATACAAAATTTCCATCAAATAATTTTACAATTATTTAAAGCTAATTCTTCTTCAAGTTCTTTTCCTCTCTTTGTCACAGATGAATTGGATGATCTACAAGAATAAGAGAAGTGGCAGGCAGAGGTGGAAAAGACCCATTCCCTGCATTAGGAGTAATTTAATTTAAATTGTGTCTTCTTTAACCCTATTTTATTTTTTCAAAAGTGAATATATGTGATGAGGTTTGCAGATGTATCAGTAAAGACAGCACTTGTTCCACAACCCTTAACTGATGCACCGATCCCATGAGAGGAGATAGATGCACTAATTGTTGGCCTCCTTTCCCTGGATCTTCACATTCAGCACTTTAACCTTTGCTCTCTCTCTTCAGTGCCAGAAGACAGAGAACATGGAAAAATCTGAGAAGCTGAGGCCAGCTCAGTCCTTTCCTTTTCTGTGCTATTCTTCAAGGAGCAGTCCAGAGCACAGAGCAGTTCCTCTGAGAAAAGCTGTGTCTGTCTCCGAACTGGTTGCCAGGTGGGTGGTTAATCTACAGTTGCAGGTCACCTTAGATCTGCAAGTTTCCAGGGTTTATCCTTCTCACACCTACAGAACCAACAACTCTCACTCAGATAAGGTCTTTCCCAAGCACAGCATCCCAGCCTCTCAGGTGTCGAGCTAGAGGCAAGTACTTTTCTGCCTTAAGTGCCCTCAGCCTTTATATATTACAAATTCATTATTTAGTCTTGGAAGCCAAGCCCTGATTTAAAAGCCAAATCCACTGGTCAAACTTCCCCAAATACAATGACACAGAGGAATTTGCCCTCAACCCCAATGACTGGAGCATTCCCAGATGGATAATTAAAGCTTTTAATTTTGATAGGCTATAAGGTGTCATGAGGGAAACCAGCACATGCTGGAGAGATGAGCTGAGGAGGAGGAGGGAGGGATGTGGGCATCTCATCCCCTCCTGGTTTCTATCAATTCTCTCTAACTAAAATGCTCCAGGGAGAGTCACATTTCAACCCAAATCCTTTAAGGGCTAATTTCTCTTCTGGTTACAACCCATAACTGAGATCAGACCACAGCTCTGCCAAGAGTGAGACAAGTAAGATTAGGAACAGTACCCAAAGTACATCTCCCTCAGTGTAAGAGTGACACAGCATCTGTCAAGACTGTCTCTTGAGCTTCCCCCTGGGACAGTTTAGTTCCGAATATCCTAAACTTGGTCGGTTTTCACTGTAAATAATCATCTGTCTGATAGGGTCTTTGGAGAAAGCTGTAAGTGCACTCCCCACAGCAAGGAAGAGAAGAAAGGTGGTTTACTCTGGGCAGTTCTCACTCATCACTGCTGTTAAGTTAGGGCAGGTAGTGACTTGATAAATCCCTTTACATTAGGTTAAAGCTGAATATATAAACAATGCATTTACCTTCTGGAAAGCCTGACTTCATTGTCAAGCCACATATTAGCGAGGTGCAATAGTGCACCACTTGCAGCCAATATAACCCCCAGCACATCCTCCACTGGCAGGGAGAGGGTGCCCCACATCTCCCACAGAGCTTGGGAGGAGAGGGCTCATGCTGGATCTAGTGACACTGTACTGAGCTAACCCTTTAGAACTAAAGCCAGTCCTCTTTGGGGCATTTTTCATCTCTCCCTCTCTCTCTCTAAGATTGCTTGCGAAATCTACTGGGTTTGGTATTTTCCAGGAGCTAGGAAAAGGCAAAAAAAGCCTATCCAATAATTAGGAAAATATTTTCAGGCTAAAAAGGGATGAAGGCGCCATCTCCTGTTTTCTCTGCAGGTACCAGAGCATCCTGGACTGTGAAAGCAGCACGTCAAAGCAAAAACATCCCAAGGTGAGAACCAAGGGCTCAGGCAAGGTGGGACAGAGCATGTCCTAACAATATAATATTCCAGTACTTGGCAATTAGAGACTGGAAAAAAAGGACCCTGGAGAGTTTGGAGATTGTTCTGAAGTGAATAAGTTGTAGTAGAAACTAATGGGAGACCATCAAGAGGTCTAGGACCTGGCAGAAGATTTAGTACAGGTTAGAAAACGAGGGAAGGATCCAGCCTGAGGCAAAGGCACACAGACAGCCACACTGGGCTGACAGATGTGACACTGAGGCACCTCTGCCCTTCTGTACCAGCAGCTGGAGGCTTTGGGGGTTACCCTGTATGTCTCAAATGACACTAAGCACCTACCAAAGAAGGTAGGTAGATAGTGTCATTTCTGTCATTCTACCCTAGGATGCAGAAATTACTTTCTTAGCACTTTTGACTGTAATGGGACTTAGAAATTGAGTTCGTGAGTAGATTCTGCTCATAGCTACATTTAGATGTCTACACTTCAGCATCCAGTACTGAATTCACCTTTAATTAGAAGCTGTGACTACGGTTCTCACATCATGGCAAAGGTACACTTCCACCAACCAGTGTCTTTATATCATATTTCAACTGCAAACTCATTGGCATAAGGTGCAGTTCTCAGCTCTGTATTGGCATGTTGGGTCCTGCTTTGTGAGAAGGGTCTCTTTCAACCAGGAATAACAATGACAAAATCATACCCTGGAAGTCAGCGGCTCTGGGCTTCATTCAATTTCCTTTCAAATTTTTTATTTCCAGTCCACGTTTTTTAAGATGAAACTGGAGGTTTCCTATGAAATGATATAAAGTAGGATTTCCTGACTGTTAAGAAACACAGTTTCCTAGAATAAAAGGATAGAGGTGTGGATAAGACAATAATCCAAAAGGGAAGACAACCAGGAGTCATATTTTTCTACTCTAAGTCTTTCTTGCATGACCATGGACAAATCAGGAGGTTGCACTGGGAACAGGCAAGACGGAAACTTCTTCCACACTTCAAAAAAGAGCTAGAGTGTGTTTAGATCATGTCCCTGACATTTCGTCCAGAGAACATAGAGCAGGTTTTACTCTTTCATCCCAGAAAGTTACGTCAACAGATGAGATGTTTGGAGTAAAAAAACCAAGAAATAAAAATCTTAGAAGATACATTACTGAAGTTAGTTATGAGTTTATTTTTATGTTTGTTTGGGGTTTTTCAGCTCATGGAGAGAAGATATCTATCACAGACTAATGTCAGTCCAATGGGGAAAAACCATGCCTTATCTCAAAGCCAAGCCAGTGACATGTGCTCGAGCAAGTCCATGGAGAACCTTCCCATCCCTAACATCAGTGCCCCAACAAAGAATCTCAAAGAACTCCTGACCATCTTTGACACTCCTAAAGCCACTCCACGGTGTAAGAGTTTACATTTTGCTCCACTCAAGACACCATCTCCCCATGGCATTTTAAAGAAGAAGGAGGGTGATCATGCCGGAATCATGACAACAATCCATCCCCTGAGCATGGACACCAAACCCCATAAAGACCCATCCTTCCCTTCCGCTCTTCAGAGCATCCTGAGGAAGACACAATGGAGTCCTACCACCATCAGAAAGAAGGAGTCTCCTGCAAAGGTCAGTAGGTGCTCTTCTTTGAAAGCTCCTGGAAATTTATTCTCTTTGGGTGTACAGAATCATCCTTATAAGTGGTTGGGTTTTATGGTCGTGCTTCATCATCCACTGATGTCAATCCCTGGGTATGGGGTCTGCCCTGTGGAAGCCTAACCTTCCATGGTAAGGGAACAAGGAGCAGGTTTACAGGGGAGCCGTGTTGTGGAGAGAAATGAGTTGGTAGGAATGAACAGCCTAAATTGGAAAGAAACCTACATCAAAGGAACAAGAGACTCCCATGAAGTGATTATCACCTGGAATATTAATTATGGATGAGATTCTGTCTGAGGTGGTCAGGTACATCTCACCACTATACAATATAACACCAGTACTTACTGTTCCACAAGAGGGACTGGTCCCTTCACTGGGTACAGCAAAGGGCAACACCAATTCTTACTGGGTTTGAGGCACAGAAATCATTGTGGAAGCACGTAAAAGAAATAGATGCATAAAACTCACACAGAAAGAGCAGTAATGGTTGCCTCAAAAATGAGAATGGGTAGAGAAAAGACAATTTAGCTTTGGAAATAGAGAGGAGCTCAAAAAGACGTGAAGTACTGTCCTTGGAGAGAATAGAGCAAAGACAAGGCTGGGTCAGGTCTACAGGAAAAAAAGCCCAACGCACACACAATATATGGAGCCAATGTCAGGGTGTCCTTTGCCTCTGGAAAGCCTCTGGTGCAGTCACCTTTCCTACACTGGGGCTTTGTATAGTTCCTCTCCTCTGTTTATGGGAATTTACCTGTTTGCTTGCTGTCACTCCCACACAGGACGGCAAGCTGTCCCGCGACAGGCAGTCAGTCATCTCCTCAGTGTCGGATACAGCCGATGACTCAGCCACGGGCAGAAGCTGTGAGTTGGATTTATTTTGGCTACCAGTCATCATTGCTACTCTACTGCCAGCTCGATAGTTGTAACTGGGAAGGGTCTCCTTGGTCCTTGCGCAAAGTTACATCTTCCATGTAATCCCATAGCAGAGACTGACCAGGCAATTCTGGCTGGGAAACGTGTGGGTACTGCCAGGACTGGCCATGCAGGAGCGTGGCCAAGAATAGGGAGTCCAGAGAGCAGGTGACCCCTAACCCCTTCCAGCCTTGAGCAGTCCCATTGCATGGAGCTGGGAAATCTCATCATAGCTGGGACGAGGGCCAGTGATGAGTCCACAGAGCCATGCTGCCTCTCCCTGTGCTGTTATCTCAGTAGTTAAAAATAGTTGGTATTAAACACCAAGGCAGAAGTGCGTCCATGTTTAGTTTGGGGTGAGTAATACCTCACTGCGCCTCAGCCGTGAGGATAGGAAAAGGGAGAGGTTCCTTTGTACCTAACTAAGGAGTCTTGGCTGGGGTCCTTTCTGGATTTGGCAGTGGTGGTGGATCAGATAGTCCTATCTTAAGCCAAGGATGACGTGTAAGTGATCCCTAAAGCTATGATATCATCGGGACTAAAGCAGGTCAGGGATATTTCCAGGCAAGAAGCATCTGTGAATGGTGAGAGATCCAAGCAAAAGCTTTGTATGGGAAAGGGTTGAATTTTACCAAACTTTGCTGTCAGGAAGGTTTTGTAGATTTGGGGCAGAAAGAAACAACTCTCCAACAATCCCATAGTAAGTGGATTTGAGACCACGGGGACCATTCTGCCTGCTTTGGACCCAGATCAGGAATCTAGGGACCCCACATCCGATCTGTCTAGGGTTTGTTCTCTTTCCATTTCTTCCTTTTCTTTCACACAAGAGAAAAAAAAAACCCAAAACCAAAAACAACAACACATGCTGCCTGGATTTGAGACACTGTATTTAATTACCCAAATACATGGGAAAAGAAGTGCTCTTATATGAGCACACGAACAAATGAAGGAGCTGAAGTTTCCACAGCATTGCTGGGATTTTTTTTAATATCAAAACCACCATCCTGTCTTGTTAAACACGATCGCAGAATTATCTGCCTTTTCCAGCACGAGAAACATCTTTTCCTCTGGCTGGTGTCTGATGAATCACGGTCTATCTTAGAGCCTTACACCACTCTTCAGCCCCCGACTCAAAGGCCTTGCAATAGCAAAGCCTTCATGCGTGGCTTCTTTGGTAGGGCTGGGGTTTGTGATGTGGGGTCCTTCTAGGGAGATGGTGGCAGCCAGGGAGCTGGGAATATGACAGCTACCTCCGATTATGTTGTGTATTTGCTCAGAGGCAGGACTTACAATGCTTCCTAAAAATGTCAGGACCCAGCTGTCCTATATCTCCTCTGGGGCAAGACATGTCCAGGATTATACCTGTGCTGTGCTTGGTCATTCCCATGGAGCGAGAGAGACCTCAGTGCTCCACGTGCCCCAGCAGCGACCAGGGCAGGTCTCCTGCAGCAGCCTCCTAATCAGCACCCCGGGACTGCCCCACAGATCTTCCCCAGGGCTGAGGGGGGGCACATCCAGCCGAGACACTGACCTGGGATGGGGAAAGCAGAGCATTGAGTGTTTTCAAGCCACACAATGTTGTAAGGTTATGCACAGAGCACAGTTCTCAGGTCTGGGATGTTGTGATACGGAGGACAACAGCTTGGCAGTGTTCCGGACAGCTCTGCTGACTGGCTTTTAGCTTATCAGCCAACACATGACTATGCAACAGGTCAGAGCTGAATAGCTACACATGAAGTCAAAGCTGGTTGCTGTTACCTGCTTCCAGACATGGCATAAAGACCTCTGGGTCACTGCTGGAGTCCTGAGCATTGCTCAAAGGGGAAGGCTGCTGCTACAGCCCTTAGAAAAGCCTATTCCCAGGTAGCTAAACCAGCTGGGCTACATCCCCAGCCACAATGACAATATCAGATGATCCGGAGGAAGCTGCCACCAAAGACGTCACCAAGTCCCTAATTAAAGAGGTCCAAGTGGCTATAGTTAGCAGTAATGAGATTAAACTAAGCAGTGGAAGACTTAAACGATAGAACAGAATACTTCCTAGGAAGGAAGATGGTAATTCAAGGAACCATTTTTCCCGGAGGCAAATGGTGGAAAGCTTGAGTCCTTTAATATTAAAGAGGAGAAGCTATTTTGCTGCAGGTAGAGTCTCCTGAGTACTCTGGGTTTAAATATTAACGACTTCTAGATGAATTCTGGCAATGTGAGAGAGGAAAATCATGGCCAAGAAAGAGAAAAGAAGGGCAATCAGGCGGGCATGCCGTTCCCCCAGCTCACACACATACATATGCTTGTGCATGTATGTATTAATATAGCTCCATTATTCAGTGCTTTCAGCTGAAGGGCACGCGAGGATGTTACCTCGGTGCACAGCAAAGATGAAACGGGAGCCTGATGTGACTGCAAATTACAGAGCAACCAGACAGCCTCCAAAATGCATTTAATTCCCGTCTCACCCTCCCCCTTTCTATTCTGTATTTGTTGCGACCTCTATCCACTGGGAATTTTCAAAGCAAGGAGAGGAGGTGAAGGAGAGGGCAGAAAACAGTGGGCTGCCCTATCCTACGTGCAGGGAGACCCAGGTTTGGTCACAACCCTTGCTTGGCAGAGGATGATTTTCCCTCTGTTCGCTGTAGCACCCACACTTTCTCTTGCAAGGAGGTGCGCTGCCATCTAGTGACAATAAAAACATCCCACTTCAGTCCCAAAATTGGACTCCCCATGGATACTGTTGCACGGCAGCCACTGGACACCATGTCTCAGATCCAACAGTGGAGGGAGGCTGTCACCCTCCATCCTTCCATGATTTGGAACCTTGCAGCCAGCATACCCCCTCCCGTAGAACACTGTTCAGCACACCGGTTTGGGAGAACATGACTAGTGAACTGGAAAGATCTGAAAGGCAGAGAAAAAATGCTGATTTAAGATAAAAGGCTGTGCTTGTGCTACAGACAGCTCGGAGTTCAAGGCAGCTCTGACACTTGCAATGATAGAGGCTCCTGCAGTCAAAATAACACTTTAAAAGCATATTTCCCTTTCAGCAGTTTCTTTTCATAAGCATGACAAGTAGGAGTTGAATGTCGAGACTCTTGTAAGTGGCCAATCTGCCCAGCTCTAAGCACTCTGTGCTTCTGTGCCTCTGCCAGGAGGGAAACTTGGGGTATTTAACCATAGGATCCACCTGCCCCCCTGGCTAGAGCACCCCAGAAAAAAAGGGGGCAGAATCAGGTGTCATCCATCTCCTTTCATCTCTCCCAGACCCTGTGACAGCCAGACAGGGATACTGGGATCACAGACACCTTTTTGCAGGGCTGCTGTGGGAGCATGCAGTGGTACCCAGGCAGCTGTGGAGGGCAGGGGAGTGATGACCCTCTGCTCATGCCTGGCCAAGCTCTGGCAGCAGTGATCAAGACAGCCTAGTCCCATCTAGTTGGCTTGTCCTGCAAGCCCTAGTCTGTGCTCGCACCTGATCTAACCTCTAAGCCTTCACCCTGCTGAGCCCCTGCTGCCCTCTTCTCTTGGGTCCCAGCAAGAGCCACCCCATCTCAGTCAAGGGTTCAGGGCTGCCCTGGGCTCCAGACCCCCCACAATCCTAAACTGCTGATCTCCCCCGGTTGCACTCTCAGCACCTCTCAGAAAGGCCCAGTACTACACTGATCACTCTTTTTTCTTTTTTTCATTTCTTGCTTTCTCATTAGTTGCTATCTTCCAGACAGGAGGAGAGAAACCCTTCCTTGGGAGCTGTGCAGAGCTGTCAGGTAGCTCAGATCTCACAGGCTTGCAGGAGAGTGCTCGCAGGGGCTGTTTGAAGGAGCACAGTTGAAGGGGGACACACGTGGAAATCACAACCCGTAGCAGACCAGGTCCCCCACCTAGGCACAGAGAGAGAGATGGCAGGGCAATGAACAGACAACCATGCATCCACACAGTCCACTCTCCCTGCCTACTTGTGTTGGATGTTGCAGCTAGACAGACAGACTGACACAAATATATAGAATCATAGAAATATATGTTGCAGACGAAGAGAGATCTCCGAGTAAATATATGCATGCCCCCTGTGTGTTTTTTTTCTGTGCCCATCCACACCACAAGGGCACACACACATCCCCATTGTGAGCTGCTGACTGTGCCGATAGGCTCTGCCCTCCACCTTCTACCTTTATGTCCCGCCACCCATACGGGATAATTAAGACACATCCATCGCCAGGCTGCCACTGTGCTTGCTGTCACCCCTGTCACCCAGTTCATGCTACCTGAGCGGGTGCATGTTTGCTGGCAGCCCCTGCCATCCCCAGCCCTGACTGGTGATCAAAGACCTGTCTACCACCCTCCTAATGACATTCCTTGCTTCCCTGCTCTGCATTGCTGGGTAAACTCCGCACAGACCTCTTCGGTGTGCGCCGCTTCATCTGCTTATTGCTGCTTCGTTTGCAGCCATCACTCACCAGCATATGGTCTCCTCAGCACACAGCAGTGACAAAGGTCTGGGGTATTTCCCCCCTACCCCAGATGGTTAAATTTCATCTCATTCTAATTTAGCTCTTTTCTCTGATCCTCATTTATTGAAGGAAACAACAAAAAACAAGGAGACCACTTCAGAAGGAGGGATGATGATCTTCCTAGGCACTGGGTTTAACACAGAGGGGACTGCTAATTCGTAGCCTTCAGGATGCTTAAAGAAACTGGGCTATGATAGGGAGGATCCAGTCTCTTCCAGGAGCCTCAGTGAAAGCAGATGGTCATCTAGACCTAGACATGATGTGATGTTGGCAAGGAAACCTCATTGCATTCTGAACTGCAGCCTGGTTGATGTGTAGCAGCCTCTCCAGGGACTGATACCTGCAGACACATAGGGAAAGGACGGGCAACAGCCCCTCCAAACACCCCTGTAAAATTCTAGAAAATGTGTTCAGGAGGAGGGAACCAAAAAACTTAATCATCTCAAATCAGAAAATCATCAGTTGCTTGGTCTTGTGGAGGAAAGAGCATGGAGCCCCTCTGGGGACCGGGGTCATGCTTCACCTACTCAGCATGACGCTGCTGAAATCCTTACGTGACCAACGATCCCCACTGAAACGGGGGTGTACCTGTGTCACACACTGTACAAACACACCACAGAGACAGGTTAAGACAGCTCTCTGCTGGCAGATACATACAATTTTTGCCCCAAGACCAACTGGTCCAGCACAGCTCACATTCATGCAACTCTCTCCCCCATTGCTGCAGTCCCATGTCGTCTGGCACTGGGGGCTGTCAGCCATGGCATGGCCTGGGAGGGTACAAGCAGGGTGGGACTGAGCATGGGTCCCCTGTGGCCTTCAGACGGTGTTTTTTGATCCTAAGCACCTCTGAGTGAGTGTTCTATCTCAGGTGATGGTGACTTTGGGTACTGGCATAGCCAACCTACATCTCCTTTCATCGCCATGTGGTGATTTACTCATGTCTATGCTCCCTAAAGGTGTCAGAAAAATAAACCAAAGAGAGAGCAGTTGGACCCAATTCAAACATTACTGGGTTCCTCAGCCGTATCACTATCCCACCCTGGTAAAAGTGGACTGTTAAAATAAGCCCCAGAGTCATTGGTTATGTTTGTATTTGTAAATCAGCAAGGCCAGGCCAGGGTCCTCAGCTCTGACACACAGTTGTACCCACCATTAATATGCTAAAAATAGCACCCGTTGTGCAGCTGAGCTTTGAGGTCATGGAGAGCTCTCCAGGGCTGAGTCTCTTATCGTTATCCCCCTCCAAACCCTGCCCAGAGCAGCCACCTGCAGCACCCCATTGCTAACAGAGGGGCTGCAAGGAGGGGGGTGATTCCCAGATAGCTCCATCATCTTCTTGGTGTACACACTTCCCCTCGCTTTCCAAAAATATTTATTTTTCTTTCTTGGTTCTAAAATGCTGAACTGATGAGGAAATAGGGAACCAGAAAACATAGCTAATACCTGTCACCTTTGCAGCTTTTTCCTTAAAGCTTTGGCTGTGGCCAGAGGCAAAGGGGGGCTGGCTGTGTAAATCACAGCCTGAGAACATGAGAGTGAGTCAGGGAAATGCCTCTTCCCCATGGCACCACTGCCTGGAAGCATCCCCTGTCCTGTACTGGATTACACCAGGGGTATTTTGAATGAATAAATTCTGAAAATAAGCCAGGCCCCCAGACTTTCCCAGCCTCCGTGTAGGATTGCTAAAACTCATGATTGACTCAGCCTGGTGGAAGAGCAATTTCACTCTTCCCTAAAAATAGATCAAGTGGTTCATCCTCTCAACATAGCCCAGTGCTCGGCGATAAAACCAGCTGCCAGAGACCACTGGGAGGCAGTGAATAGGACGGGGGGGTGTGGGGAGTGGAGCAGGGCTCCTCATAGGATACTCCAAGGGCTGCCCGGCCGAGACCCTCACACAGATTTCCCACTGGGGCTGTCTACGGCGTGACACAGCTATTGGGACTACCGAGACCTCCCTGTAAGTACTTTTGGGGTAGATTAGAGATGGGTGAAGTGTTGCATGAATATGAACCTCCGACTGATGCTAAAAAACAGGGCAAATGAGGATGCTTAGCACCTCGTGCTATGAAAACGGTGGCTGCAGCTCATGGAAAATCATGGATTTTATTTTGTTGGCCCAGAGCTTGGTAAATCCCACTTTCTACTGTTGAAGGTGATGCCTCTGCGTTCCATGGGTGGTTGCTTCTGTCTGATTCAACAACATCACCTAGGGTGTTAGGGTATGTTCAAGGCAGAAACAGAGCATTGTATATGTGTGCTTTTCCCCGGTCTTAAAATATTGTAGTTCCTAGCTTTGAGGCTTAAATACATGGGCTCAGATCTCAGTGTCTACTCTCTCCCCAAAAATTACTGTTATTTACCATAACTCTGGTCACCGTGACCAGCAGTGGGGGAAAGAATCTCTACAGCATTTGGGTGAGCCAAATGGATGCAGGGTGTGGAGGGGACATCTCCAGATCAAAGCCACATTCAGCACTTGTAGGCAGCAAAACATGGAGCGTTCGGAGGGAAATGAGCTTTGCTTCATCTTATATCCCTAGAGAACAGGAGGCAGAGCAGGATTAGCTAAAGAGAGATTTTCTTTCCCTCCCTCTTCTCTGTCAGTCTCCAGGGAGGGCTGAGGAATGTGTTTGTGACCCTGAGCCAAATAAATGGCTTCAGAAGCCAGTTGGGTTAGCAGCATTGATATGGCCATACCACTCCCTGTTTGTGCTCATGTATGGAAAGTAACTGAAAAACCAAACCTACATAACTCTCTACAAAGCAGAAATCTACCCCTTCATGTGCATGTGTGTGTCTCATACCTGATTATCCGTCTGCTGAAGCCTTTAGCTCTGAGGTCTGTGTTGTGGTCAACAGGAGTAGGCCAGAACCTCAGGTCCAGGTCTCGGTTCTGCCCCTCAGTCACTCTGTGAAGGGCCTGACCCCAATGGCCTGAGGTGAAAGCATTCTGCTCATGCATTTGGTAGCAGATAACATTTCCTTCTGGGCTACACGTCTTGCCGATTGCTGCAAGAATAACAGAAATTCTTTAATATTCACCAAATCCCTCCAACTTTCACCCAAATCTTTGCTGAAAAACATGCAAAGGACTTTCAGATTTTTATTATAAAACAGGTCTTTAGTTTTTTAGATGCCTCACATGCAGATATCACTTGATAAGAAGAGGCAAAATATGAAAACTCATGTTCTTGTCTTGGCAAAGTTGTAGATAATCCACTAGTGGCAATTAAGGGATCCAGCATAGGGAGAAAATTCATAGGAACGTGCTACAATGGCTGTTTATAGCCCTTGAATAGATAGAGTACTTTGCAGGACACGAAAGTTTCCTTTTTGGAGGTTACCAGGCAGAATGCCCTAAAGCAGTTGCTAAGGAGGATGAAAATCCTTCTTCAACACCAGCAAAAAACCC
>NW_010255295.1:0-35922 GCF_000690775.1 Eurypyga helias | reverse complement strand
CAGGAATGTCTGTATTAAGCACTGTACAACCTGGTATTTTACTCTTTTTAAGACAACCATTTCTCTCTTCCTCCATACTCTTACTGGCAATTTGCCTCATTCAGAAATAAATGGACATGTTGGGGAAACTTAATAGCTACAAGTGGGTTGGGTTTTCTCTTTAAGGGATACTGCTAAATTTTTCTGGGCTGTGGCTGTTCCTTCCAAAACAGTATTAAGTTTTCTTGGCTGTGAGTGATAAAGAGCTGACAGCAGCATGGAAACACCATGATAAGAATAGAAAGTAAAGGCAGGGTCTCAGCAGCTCCTCAGAGCCGCGTGGTATCTGTGCAATGACCCTGCGTAAACACCATGGCATGGCAAAGAAATGCTTCAAGATGCAGCCCTGATTCCGGCTGTGCTCTGCATCCCAGGCAGGATGTGCATCCAGTGATGCTCTCAGGGCTCATGCCTGCATAGACATTCCCAAGGTATCTCTTTGCAGTGGTAGAGAGAGCTTCCCTTAAAAGGTCTGGTATTCTTGGCATGCCAAGAAGCCCTCTCCCCAGACAGAGGTTATTCCTGTGAGTAACTCGGTGTTGCTTTCCCTGGGGAAGGGGATTTTAACGGGGAGGGAAGCTGCTGCCACAAAGGGTCGTCCTGCATTGCAGTCTGCAAGGGCTGAGGTGTTGCTCTGCTGGAGAAGGTAGAGCAGAGGGGTTCAGGATAAAATACTCCTGCTGCTGCCCAGTGTTCAGTAACGGGCAAAATACGGAAAGAGGGAAGTAGAAACGGCTCTTGTTGTATGGGAAGCAGGGATGTTTATCACCATTTCACTGCAAACACTCTGCTTAAGTAACAGATAGTTAGTGGAGGGTACGACAACGATGCTGGCGTGAGCAGCGTGTGGTACATGACCCGAAGCACATCAGAGGGCACCGCTGGATACTGAGATCCCAGCGATACACAGGCCGGGAGAGCAATGCATTAAACATCTGCCAGGCTCTGCTTAACCATTTGCATATAGCAGAGGAACATGGAGAACGAGGCACCGCCGAACCGATGGTCGGGGCTGCATCCGCCTGTGTTGGCACCTCGTATCCCAAAAGCAGGGGAGCCGACCCGAGTGATGCTGAAGGCTCTCTCTAAGGAGAGAACCCCACAGCAGTTGGCCCACTCGGGAAGGCCACATCCCCAACTAACAATGCCACTCGCAGCTGTCTCTCAGCAGAGCTTCCTGGCATTTTTTGGTACCAGGAATAGAGTCCTCCACATTCCTGGATTTTTGCAAAGCCCAGAAATAGCCAGGAGCTGCCTTGGGGTACATACTCGGCTCCGCCTGAGGCTAAATTTTCCCGACTCTTCTCAGGAGCTGTTTAAATTACCTGGGGGTTGTGATGTTGCTCCTGCAAAGGAAAGTCCAGCTGACAATGAGGAGCCAAAAGCGTTTGCAGAAGTGACTAAAGATCATGAACCTTCATTTTAGTGTTGCGGGAAATTGTGACGAGATCTGATTCTGAAACTGAAGTGCTGGAAACAAGACAATCTTCAGTAGCTGTTTTTTCCTTCACCCCCTCCCACCACCTCAGATTTGCAAAAGCAACTTTATACATGTGAAAAATGCTAATTGTTTGGCTATACTTTAGTAGACAATCCCTAAAGCATGAAACAGTATTTTAAATCTTATTTCCTCTTCAACACAGCTGCTCTTTAGTTACATGACTTTATTCTACTTAATTGTTTAGCACCTTCCTCTGGTTCTGGCACTTTTCAGCCCATTTTCCACCCCAGAATTGTATTAGCTCTATGCGCCAGAGCTAGTCAAGTGATTGCAGCATATGGCTTCCAGACAATGCAAAATCTTTCTTAAACCCTTTCAGAAGAGGATGGTTTATATTTTTTGATGTGCGTTAGTAATTATATTTATGATCTTGTACCAGAGATGCCCCTCACCTCCAAATCAGGGAGCTATTGTACTCAGTGCTGTACAAACTTATTTGAAAAGACAGGATCTCATGAAAGTTTGGGATCAGAAAGAAAGTGTTGTGAATTTCTCTGATTTTTGTTAGTTATCTAACTGCAATCAGTGGTGGTCTTACATCTGAGTTGGTTAGGTGAGTAGTGAAAACCTGAGTTTTCACTTTTAAAGGTCAATTCCTAAGCCGTGTAGTTATAACAAAAATGTAGCTTGGACCAAAACAGTCAAAAAACAGGTGACTTCTTTAAAAAAAAACCAAAACACCATGTTTACAGTTGCCACTCTCTCATGTAATTGGCCAACACGTGGCAAAAAGAAAAAGCTTGAATTTCAAATCCCTGCTGTCCTTTGTAGAACTGAAAATGAGAGAAAACACTGCAGTTTGCAAACAGAGCAAAGTGTGATCCGGGGGTCAGGAGGGAGTACCTGTGAGGATAAGCATGATGTTTTAGAGCATCACTGGTCCTCACTCTTTACTGGAGGCTGCCTAAAAACCTGTTGATGCCCTGACAAAGCCTTACCCCATTATTTTTCCCCTTCCTTTGGAAAAAAAAACAGCATATGACATTATTCTAACATGTGCTAAAGCCTCAAGGTCATGAGGCCAATGAGAAACATCTAGAGATGCTCTCACCTCCTCAAAGGTTCACCCTCCCAGGTCTACTCTTCCCCGCACACCCTTGGCTGCAGCATCCCAGGACCACTCACCCTTTCAGCAGCCTCCAGACTGGGGCAGCAAGGCAGCCTGCCCCGCTTTCCACACCACCTTGAGCGTGCGTCTTCTACAGCAGAGCTTCCCCGCAGACCAGGACCGCCGGCACAGGGGCTGGGGACAGAGATTTAAACCTTTCCCTGCTGACCAAGCACCGCCAATGGGCTGCCAGGCTCCTGGATTAAGCAGCGGCACTGGTTTCTCAGCCAGCTTTTATGGGTGCTTACCCATCCGCGCAAATTCCCCCAGGCCAATCGCGGGGCGGTGCTGGTATTTAGGAACCCCACTTGCCAGGGAACCAATTCTCTGCGGGGGCAAAGCTGGACGGAGGATGTGGTAGGTGTGATTTAGCACATGCAGCTCCCACATCCAGGGATGGAAGAACTTAGAAATGGGGTCCCCATCTGCAGTGACAGCTTTCAGCTTCAGGAGGGGGACAGCAGGTTGCTGAGGTTTTCCTGACATGCACATGAGAGACAAGCAGGTGGGGATGGGGGCACATGTCCAGCCACACAGCCTGAGTCAGGGGACCCAACAGGTAATGACCATCCCACCAGGGGTAACCAATAACCCACCCCAGGTGGAGAAGAATTGCTGAAATGGCCCCAGATTCCCAGTAAACAGCCGGGGCACCACAAACCCAGGAGCATCTCCACGTCGGTTCACCTCCATCCCCTTGGAAAACAGAGTCCCTTTCACAGCGTGAAGAAATTACTGTTTTCCTGCCCTGATATCCCTGGAGATAAGAAGCTCCAGGACACAGGTTCCTTTGCTCCCACCGGCCTTAGAGTATCAGGTTTGGGGTCCTGCACCATGGGATGCGCCAAATGTCTCATGGCCCCTGAGTCATGGCACAGCCAAGGGGCGAGACCGTAATGCGTCTGTGCTCCATGGTGCAGGACATGCCAGGTCCAGTAGCTGTCGTGGCAAACCCAAATCATAGAATCACAGAATGGTTTGAGTTGGAAGGGACCCTAAAGATGAGGCATCCACAACCTCTCTGGGCGAAGCTGATCTGCAGAGGAGGAATGTCGGGCAGCCACTGAGCAGGTGATGGAGGATGCCACAATCGTCTGGCTGGGATGGGATGCTCTCAGGAGTGATGGGGGGTGACAGGACCCTGGCACAACTTTCCCCACTGTGCTATCCCTTTCCCTCCAGCTCATGCAAGCCCCATGCAAGCCCCCAGCTGATCTCAGGCCCCGTTACACAAGCTCCAGTTCACAGACTGCCGTGGGGTGCCCGCAGCGACACAAAGGGCTTTGCTTAGCAGCTGTGTTTGCTCAGGGCGGCTGATTTTGGGAGCAAAGCCGATGACATGTGGTTGGCCAGGCGGCCTGGGAGACTGGTGCTGAGCTTGCAGCTTCCTTTTTTAATAGGTGACTCAGGCCCTCGGTAGCTCACTGGGGTTTGTGGTGGGAGCCGAGCTGCAAAGGAAAGCCAGCAGCAGAGGTGGTGGACACCAGCAGGTGGGTGGCATTGTTTCTCTGTAGGATAAAGCAGTTTAAATTGAAAGTAGAGCGAGCCAGAGCTGCCGTGTTACTGGTGAGATGGGGTTTTCTCAGGGAAGGAGGGGGATAGTGTTTTGTTAGTGATTTCTTTTCCACTTGTTGGGAGTTAGCTGTCAGATGTAATGCATTTACAGTTCGAGACCTGCAATATTCTTCAGTGGGAGACAGAGCAGTTGTGTGATTTATGGGCAATAACTGAAGAGGAAGTGAATGAGTTTTTAAATGAATATTTAAGAGTCTTTTTCTCTCTGTTGCCTTGCCTTTTCCTCCTGTGTCTTCAAAGATCATTGACTACAAATGAATACGAGGAATGATTTCCCCATTGCAAGTTTCCAGGTTGCGCAGCCCCTCCTTGCTCGCCGAGGGCACGGCTGATGGGGCACAGAGGCTGTAAACTGAGCCCGAGCTACACATACGCAGGGCAAGGAAAGAGCTAAGAAACCCCTGACAGCTGCTCCCTATGGGCAGTCCTAACATTGCAGCCCCTCACATGAAATGTGCAGATTCATCCGGCGCCAGACACTGGCACGAAGGACATTTTGCCGACCAACCCCAGCGGGGAGGAGCATTCCCCATATACTTCACTTAGACAGCAGGCCGGCCACAGTGCCAGCACGGGGTGGGATGGAAGGAGGGGGTCCTCAGGAGCTCTTGTCTTCTATTTAAGCTCACGGGGCATACTTTAATGCCCAAAGTATCAGGTTTAAGGTCCCTGGGGCCGCAGTCAGTGCTAGTCAATCAGCGCTGCGCGGGACGCATCACTCAGCGCTGGATCGGATGCCGAACGTGCCAGCGGAGCCCTGTTGCTCAGCAAGGCAGAAACACGGAGTCTGGCACAGGTCTCAATGCCCTCCACCTCATACACAACAAATAACTCCCCAAGCCCAAGCTGCATAACATCCTTCAGCTTTTTTAGCATCCTCGGCTGGGCAGGTCCCCCCTCCCTCCCAAGGGATGCTTCGCAGTGGCACCGTGCCCACAGCTCTCCAGGTGTCCCAGGTGCCGCTCGGATGCCGTTAGCCGCACGTGACAGCTCGGCTTTCTCGTTTAGCGGAATGAACTGTTGTTCTTTTGCTCTTATCTATAATTAGCAATTTAGAGGGTGGCAGCAGCCTGGTTCGTCAGGCAGAGCCGCACGGAGCGCCCCAGACTTCCTGCGAGCGCAGAACCAGCCGCCTGCCCGGCGGGTTTGAGCAGCCCCTATCTAAACAGGCAGTTTGGTGAGAAGCGATAAGCAGAGGGCTGTGCACAGCCTGTGCACTGCAAAAATGTCAGAAAGACAAAAAAAAAAAAAAAAGAAAGAAAGAAAACAAAGGCAGCGATAAGGGGAAGGCTTCAACAAAAGCCTTGTATCTAATTATATCCATCATTAAAGCAGAAGCCCTGTGGCCTTTCATCCATCCAAGCTAACGGATGAAGCAGCACTGAGGTTGTGCTTTTTTCCTCTGCGTGGGCTGGAAATCTTCATTCAGCTGCTCTACTCGCTCCTGGCTGGAGGGGCACACTGCTCCCCTTTGTGCAGCATCTCACCCCATGGGCCCATGGGCCAATACGTGTTATACCAGCTCAGAGGTAATACCCGTAGCCCGGGCTGGGACCATTGAAGTAGGACATGGGGATTCTTTTTTCAAGCGTTTGGCACCACTGGTTGAGCACAGCAGTGCTGGTGTCAGCCTAAGCAGGGTCCCCGCCTTCCTGTGAGGTGTTCCCATCTCCTAGAGGAGTTTTTAAGAGAGTTTTTTTAGTGTGGCCATGCCCTTGCCAAGAACTTGTGTTCATTTTCCCAACCAGAAAGGCTGCAAATCCACTCCTGGCTAGCGTTAAAGCTGGCAAGGCTGTTTCCCCAGCGCTCCCCATTGCCCTTACTGGGAGGTTTAGTCAAACCTCATTACCTTGCAAGGAAAAAATCTTCTCTTTTCCAGACTGACTGGATTCCTTTTGCCTTTCCAGTAGGCAACCCATCAATGTAGGAGAAAGGAGAGATTCCTGGACAAGATTTTTCAAAGCCCTCTTCAAAGCTTTCTGCAGCTAATTCAGCACATGCTTCCATGCTCTTCTCACAGGGTAATGGCCATAATAAGGAAAGACCATGAAATCTGAAGGACCTTCACTTCATTTTCCATTTTTGCAGAGTGAACCTCTCAAATGAAGGGAGAAGCAGCATATAGAGGGGTTTGTGTTAGCAGCTATCAGCATCAGCTCCTATAAAAGTGAATGTCTCAGCAGTGCCTTGACCGTCTCCTTGCCATTTTCAGGGTGCTGTTCATCTCAAAAAGCCAGGGATCTAGTCACAGTCTGAGGACTATTGAGCAGAGAGGGGAAAAACTGATGCAGAGGGTTGTTTACCTTGCAACTTTGCAGCTTATCTTGAGATGCACCAAACCTGCCCCAGCAGTGCCACTGTCTCCACTGGCTGTAGATGGGTAATTCATTTTGGCTCAGTGTTTAAGCTGCAGATGGCAGAAATCAGGGAGAGAGGTCCCATATTTACATGGTGACTTAGCAAAAAAAAAAGCACTAAGGAAATATTTTCTTGTTTCCTCCACTGGTGTCCTAGTGACCTCTGGCAGAAGGGCAGCTAAACCTGTATTGCCTCCAGCTGCTTCCTCATGTATCCAGCCTCAGTTCTGCCCGCACATCTGCAGGAGCAGCTGGAACCAAGGACAAAAGAAACCTTGGGGTTTGGCACCTTCCAGCAGCACATTGGCCAGTGTCTGACAAGCTCACTAGGGTTCCTCTGCTCTTATCTTTGTGGCTTTTTGGTGCATATTTGTCCTCATAGGAAGTAGTGTTTCTTTTGAAACACCAGCTCCTGGAATCCTGTTAGTGTGTAACGTTAGCTGTTGTCACTTTAAAATAAAAAAAAACACATTAAAACTCCTTCAGTATTTTAGAGAAAATTTGAAAACCTGAACTCAAAATGCAGAAAACAAAGAAAAAGAGTCACTAAGATTGTTATTTACAAAACCTTGTGATTTGGGGACTGAGATTTAAGGGCAAAGAATGCTAGAATTGCTGCAGTGCTTCTAATGTGCACATATTAAAAAGTACATCAGCCCTTTCCTGGCTGTGCAATAGCTGGATTTGTGGAGAGAGAGACCATTGTTCAAACAGAAAGCGTTGCAAATACCACACTAAATCCAAATGCAGCAGTGCATGTCTGCAGATGAATGGAGAACCTTCTCGTGTTTTTATGGTGGTAACAGAGAAATTACAGCCCTGACTAACCTGGACGACTAAGATGCATGATATAGGTGTAAAGCTCTATATACATTTGTGATTTGTACAGCCATCCTGATCACACCTGGCAGAGTAATGCAAAAAGAAATTTCTTAGCTAGAAACTGGAGTTGCCCGTTTCTTTGAAAACTGAACCCATCTGCACTAACGTGATTAATTTTGACATGAACCTCTCTCCAGGGATGGACACAACTTTCATCCTCAGAGGGAGTGGAAGTCCCCACTGTTTAGGGGGAGGAGGTCCAAGGGGATGGAGTACAACAGGTGGGAATGAGGGAGCATGACCTGAGCATCATCCGAATGTGCGTGACCACACCAACCATCCAGTCCTTCTGTGTAGCCCTCAGGAGGTCTGGCTAATAGATCACCTCATCCCAGAGTAGCCATTTCTTTATGAACCAGACAGGGATATCCTCAGCTGTGGTCATCTCCATGGGAGGCATCTGAACAAAGATAGGAGGAACGCTGAATATCTTGAATTTCTCAGCAATGCCGTGCTGGGCCCCAGGGGGTGCCCCATGGGAGCTGGTGCAGCCCAGAATATCAGATCTCTAAACTAAGAGCAGGGTTCTGTGCTCTGGCTCTGACCCAGACTCCCTGCTACATCCTTGGGCATGTCTCGTAGCCTCTCATCTCCCCATTCCCTGAGACAGGCTCCCAGGGGAGAGGTAAAGATAAATGGATATAACTGCTTGTGAGGCACGCTGGGAGGAGAGCCACAGAGAGAAAAAGGTGGGAATTCCTTGAAGTTGAACATGGGTGACAACTTCACGGCCTCTGACTTGCCTGTGTTTAGTGATGGCCTTGTCCAGGGATGCAGGAATGGATGCGGGCGCAGTGCCCCGTGGCAGGATGGTGGCATCAGGTCACTGCCTGATGCGTTCCTCTCATCCAAGCTCAAAGTCTGTTTCAGTCATGAAAGAGGTGGAAAAGTCCACGTTTCCTCCCTGAATGAAAAGGGCATGATGTTAATTTTGGGGGACCAGGGCAGGGGCTGCAGTGGGAATTGGTGTGCAATTGGTAAGCGATGCTCACGCTCCAGACTGGCAGTGCCCCCGCGCCTTTGGCACATAGCTCACCGCGCACGTCTGTCCCTGTTTCAGATGAGAGGACACGGTCATTTTTAGACGTGTCGGACAGCACTAGCCACATACTTCACCAAGGACGAGGGAGGCCCTCTGCGCCCTCCGTGAAGGAGCTGTCGGCTCTCTATCTCTCCCAGACAGCTGCTGCCGCTCAGGCCGGCAGCCCCGCGCAGCCGGTAAGCATCGCGCGCCGCCGGCCTCCCCCTCGCAAATCGCCAGCGGCATCCGAGCAATGTCCTGTCCCAGCAAGTGCCTGTAAGAGGGTGAGAGGGAACGTGTCTGGGTTGGTAAATCTGCTTTTCCAAAAATGACCAGCTTTCCCTCGCCAATGGTAAGTATTGTATAAATGTTATCAGAGGTGCTGCTACGTACGTATAGCATAGAATCACAGAATCATTTAGGTTGAAAAAGACCTTTAAGATCATTGAGTCCAACTGTAAACCTAATACTGCCCAGTTCATCACTAAACCATGTCCCTAAGTGCCAATGTGATGTATGTGCTACATATATGTACACACACATATACACATTGTATTCACACACAGAACACACGTCTACATCCATTAACCCATACAAACAGTTTGTTCATACATGATTTCCAGTGTATTTACCTGTATATGTTTACACACACATCCATGGAGGAAATATTCAGCACACAGCACCACATACATCTCCACGCTACACCCATGCCAACACACACACATATGTATGTCCACATATGTCACACTCAGACATAACCTTACAATGCCTGAATTATCCTCGAGTCACAGGATAATTCAGGTTATAAGGGTTATGAGGCACTAAGCTACATTTTTTCCCCTTTCCCCATCTCCAGTGGTGATCCAGGAGTAATGTGGGATACGATTTCACATCTGGACTCCTCCTGCAGGCTCGTTCATGCTCCCTTCCACACTGAATCTTTTGCAGGGGGCCTGTGCAGAGGTGCAGTCTCTTGGGCGTGTATCAAGGCTCTGCACTGGAGGTGTCCAGATTGAAGCAGTCCCAGCTGAAAATAAATAAATGAAGGCTGTAATTGGAAAATTACAACCAGTTAGAAGTCTGAGGGAAAATAAAAAAATCAAACCAATGAATTTCACAATCCAAAATGCAATTACAAATGTAGATCAGTTTTATTTAAAAAATATTAAAGTATAAACAAAAATATAGGTTCAATCAAACTTTGGAGAAATCAGTGCTAGTTTTGTTTTTCCCCCAGCACTAAACAAATGTGTTTGGGGTTTCATGTGTTGACCAAGACCTTTGGAAAAAAACTATTTCTGATCAACTTGGAATAAGATTGTTTTTCCCATCTCTACAGAAGAGCCAGTGAACCAAAAAAACTCACCTGTAATGTTGTCACTCTCTGTAGTAGACACATATACATATACAAATAGCAGATTTGTCTTCCAGTGTGGTTTGATGTCACTTCTCCCCATGTCTTTTCCAGCGGACTGTGAAGGACAACTCCATTCGCTCTCCCCACAGTCAGAGAGAAAGCAAGGTAAGAAATGTTACAGATAAGCACCGTTATCTAACCAAATATTTGTGGACTGTGGTGGAGTGTGATTTAAATACCCACACAAGGCAGCGAGGAGCGCTTTCGTACTGAATATAGCTATCAGCTGCTCAGTCGCCCTTCCCCATGCTCAGAAGTTCTTCACAGATTAAAAAAAAAAAAATCCAAACTTATGTGAAAAAGTACATTCAAACTATGTTGGCTCCTGAGAAAGATTTGCATTTTACACTTGCTGCAAAATACACTGATTTTAGCATTCTGGGGTGGGTTTTGTTGGTTTTTTGGGGGTTTTTTACTAATGTTCAGTACTTATTTTTAGCCAGAATAATCTGTGTGTAACAGAGTGAAATAACACCACGCGCCATTGCTTTGAGCAACAACTAATAATATTGCAGGCATAACTCTACAGACGTAACTCCACAGGCATGCCAAGGGTCAGCAGATCTGTTTACTGAAAGGAAAGCCACCAGGATTACAGTCCTTTTTAGATAATGATTAGAGGCCTCGGCTACCTTCCCTTTGGATAAAAGCCAAGCCGGTGCAGTTTGCAGGTATTCAGTTCAGCGTTCCGCACCCAGGCTTCCCAAGATAAGGATTAAAAATGCAGAAAGTGAGGCTCAAAGGTAGGCTAAAACAAACCCCACAGTTCACCCCATCATGACTGCACCCTCTGTTCTCTTCTGTACCAGTGCTGCCACAAATTTGAGCTGAGCTCAGGCTGTCTGAGGCTAAACACGTCTAACGATTGCTGGCCCCCAGCTATGGGTGTTAGCCCAAACTCTCATCCCTCAGCCTTTTTTTTTCCTCCTAACAGAGCACAGAATTTGGCCTACCAATTCGAGCAGTTTGTAAACCTTAGTTAGCCTTATGTGTGTACAAGTCTGTAAGTCAAAAGAGCTTTAAAGTCCCTAATTGTAAAACTGTGCATCTATTCTTATGCAACTGATGATGTGGGGTACATGTGAGTCCACAGAAGAAATCGTCAGCCAAATGTCCTTCCCCAGGCCCTCACTCCTGTGCAGTGGGCAGCCCACGGTGCTGCCAAAAGCCTATCATGCTAGCTGCCTACCCAAAAATAGGTTTTCCTCATCAGCTCAGTCTGACACTGTTGTTTGCTTCCCTCTCCCCCTTTTCTTCTTGAGACCTCTTCATAAATAGTTCCTTGGCTTTCTCCTGCACCTATATCCTATGTTCCCAGGCTCTCTGCACACCCTCACGCTGCCCTGGACCCTTGGGAAAAGGAGGGAGAAGTTAACTTTTAGCTCACTACTCTAAGACAGCCTTCTTCATGTTATTCATGTGGTCACTCCAAACCAGGCCTCTCTGTTACGCAGTAGCTGGACTGAACCCTGGGGACTGTAGACTAACCACCACACCTGCCTGGACTAAAGACTTGCTTTAGAGCACCTTGCTGTGGAACCAGAGCTAACACCAAGCCTGGAGCGTGTGCGGTGGTGTGATGCTTTGGAGTGCTGTGTGCTACTGAACAGAAGGTATGGAGCTCAGTAGGTGCATGGATTTCCTTTGTTGGCTGGCTTTTTCCTTTGCCGTTCTCAGTACTAACGGCCACGGGGTTGGGTGGTAAGAGATGATGCTGACATTTCAAACTGTTTCTCTAAAGATGGCAGAGGCTCAGAACTCATCTAAAGTTGTCGCCAAGAAAATGGAAGACGACTTACCTCCCCCTCCCGCCCTTGGCTCAGTCCAGGTCATTGCTCCAGGAACGCAGGATCCCAACCCACTCCCTGTGCCTCCTCCAAAGCAAGCCTTCTCCAAGTTCTACCAGCAGCGTCAGGTGAACGAGTTAAAGAGGCTCTACAGACACATGCATCCTGAGCTCAGGAAGAACTTGGAAGAAGCTGTGACTGAGGACCTGGCAGAAATGCTTAATACTGAAGATCCCAATGCACAGGCATCTGTGAACCTGGACAAAGTTCTTCCCGGAGAGGTTCAGTCAATGCGCTGGATCTTTGAGAACTGGGCACTTGACTCCATTGGGGACCATCAAGGCACAAAGAAGCTGGCAGAAGAAGAGATCATTCCTGGTGGGGATGTGAAAAGTACTTCCCTGAGGTTTGAAAGCCAGTCAGTCAATGGGTACAGTCTGTCAACACCAGCCAGGGTATCAGAAACAGACCTTGCCAGAGGGGACGTGCATACTGCCCGGTGGCTGTTTGAAACCCAGCCACTAGACTCATTAAACAAACTGTACTCGGATGAAACCGAAGTGCAGGAGGCAGTTCTCAAGGATCCTGTCCAGGGAGGTGACGTGAAAGGTGCCAAACAGCTTTTTGAAGCACAATCCTTGGATGCTATAGGACGCTGCTGCTCAGTGGAGGAGAAGAGTATTTTACAACTCAAGTCAGAAATCCAGGAGTTAAAAGGTGATGTTAAGAAGACTATTAGGCTCTTCCAGACAGAGCCCCTCTGTGCCATCAGAGACAAAACCGGGAACATTCATGAAATCAAGTCCGTCTGCCGAGAAGAAATTCAGAGCAATGCAGTCAGAACAGCTCGCTGGCTGTTTGAGACTCAGCCCCTGGATACCATCAACAAGGACACTTCCAAAGTGCAAATAATCCGTGGGATTTCATTAGAAGAAATTGGAAAGCCAGATGTCAGTGGAGCAAGGTGGATATTTGAAACTCAGCCTCTGGATGCCATCAGAGAAATCACAGTTGAAGAACAGGATTTCAAGGCTTCAACAGATTTTGTCACAGGGGCAGATGTCAGTAAGCAGCGGATGCTCTTTGAGACCCAGACTCTTGATTCTCTGAAAGGAGAAACTACAGAAAGCATTGTAGCCAAAGAACAAGTCATTGGAGGTGATGTGAAATCTACACTCTGGCTGTTTGAAACCCAGCCAATGGAAACCCTGAAAGACAATTTTGAGGTGGGACGTTTAAAGAAAGTAGAGCTTTCAGCAGAGGAGAAAGGAGATGTAAAGCAAAGAAAACATGTCTTTGAGACCTGTCCCTTTGGCAGCATCTCCAAGGCATTTGAGGAAGAAGTTCCACCCACCAGCACAGAAGAGGTAGTGAAAGGGGATGTGAAGTCTTTCAAGACCTTGTTTGAGACTCTGCCCTTAGACAGCATCAAGCAAGCTGATGCTGAGCCCGTCACCAAAGAAGAAGAGAAGATTCCAGCTGGCAACGTCAAAGCCAACCAAATCCTGTTTGAGACAACACCTTTGTATGCCATTAAGGATAGCTTTGGTAATTTCCATGAAGTCACCTCTGTAAGCAGAGAGCAAATCATCAGTGGTGATGTCAAGAACTACAAATGGATGTTTGAAACCAGGCCCCTGGACCAGTTTGACGAAAGCACCAAGAAAGTGGATATAATACGGGGGATCACAAAACAAGAGGTGGTGGCTGGTGATGTTAGAACAGCCAAGTGGCTCTTTGAAACACAGCCCATGGATGTCATTCATCACCGAGCCATGCAAGGTGAGGAACATCCCCCAGTAAAGCGGGAGATCTCCCAGCGGGGGGATGTGAAGACCTGCAGGTGGCTTTTTGAGACCCAGCCCATCCACACCCTGTATGAGAAGGCTGAAAAGAAGCAGGAGGAAGATAGCAGTGTGGCCCAAGCTGACGTGAAGTCGTACACATGGATGTTTGAGACTCAGCCCCTGGACTCCCTGAAAGGCCAGGAGGAGCAGTATTTACAAGTCAGCAAGGCATACAGTCAGGAGGAATTACAGGGAGTTGATGTCAAAACTGTCCGGCACCTCTTTGAAACTGAACCCTTGGGCAGCGGTGTTCTCGGTGAAGCTGATCAAAAGAAAACCATGCGGTACTCCAGTCGAGTGGAGATACAGTCTGGAGAAGTGTCCAGAGTGAAGGAGTTCTTTGAAGCTAAGCCCTTGGATACAGCTACCAAACCAACATCCCAAAAGGATGACGGGTCAATTGAAGCTGGATCCGTGCACAAGTTCACTTGGCTCTTTGAGAACTACCCCATGGACTCCCTGAAGGACAGCTCTGCGGGCATCCAGGAAATCCCTCCAGAGAAGGATATCAAGGGAGGCGATGTTGGAGGCAAAAGGTTCGTATTTGAGACCTATTCCCTTGACGAAATCCATGACAAGGTGGATGAGACAGAGCTCCAGAAGATTCAGAAAGACACGATGAGCAAAGCTAACGTCAAGTCCTGCACAATGCTCTTTGAAAGCCAACCCTTATATGCTATCCAGGACAAAGAGGGGGGATACCACGAGGTCACCTCAGTGCAGAAAGAAGAAATCATGAAAGGTGATGTAAAAGGTGCCCGGTGGTTGTTTGAAACTAAGCCCCTGGATCAGATCAAGAAGGAAGAAGAGGTGTTTGTCATTAGGGCTGTCACCCAAGAAGACATCAAGAAAGGAGATGTCCAGGCTGCCCGGTGGAGGTTTGAGACAGAGCCTCTTGATTCTTTCTCAGGGGGAAAGATGTCTGTGCCCAGAACAGTAGATGACGTGCAGAGGGGAGATGTTCAGTCCAACAGGCAGCTCTTTGAGTCACAGCAAGTGGGCCAGAAGAAGTACGTGAGGATGGTCAGTGTCAGTGACGTTCAGCGGGGTGATGTGAGAACATCCACTTGGCTTTTTGAAAACCAGCCTGTGGACTCCCTCTATGGCGATGCGGAGAGAGGCTCATCTATCAGTACAGTGCAGAGAGAGGACAGACAGAAAGGGGATGTAAAACGCTGCACCTGGTTGTTTGAAACCCAGCCAATGGACACCCTTAAGGATACAGAGGTGACGGCCAGTGCTGGGGCCCAAGAAGCGATCCCTCGCGCAGATGTGAAAAGTACAACATGGCTCTTTGAGAGCACACCCTTGGATAAATTTAGTGCTTCTGAAGGTAGTATAGAAACAGAACTGAAAGAAAGGACCATGAAGGAGACTTTAGAGACACTCTGCACTTGCCAGGCTATTCAGCATGATGGGATCCTCATCGAAGCCAATGATATGGAGAGTGTGAAGATGGTGAAGTACCAGCTCAGCAGCCCAGGAGCTCCAGAGATCCTGAAAGAAGAGATTGTGGGAGGCCATCTGCAAAGGATCATGTTGCAGCTGCTACACAGAACCAATGTGGAAGCACAGAGTGTACTGGTGGAGGAGGACAGAGAGGGCAAGATCAAAGTAAGCCCATTGCAGCTACTGGACCAGAGTGAAGCTGTTAAAGGCAAGGAGGACTTGAGCGGAAATGTAGCTAAGGCTCTACAGGGTCTCCTCAATCAAGATGCTTCCATCAAAAAGGGGATGGTCTTACAAGAGACAAAGTCAGGATCAGTGAAGATGACTCTCTACTCCCTCCTATTCCATTCTGTCCAGCAGAAAGTTGTGAAGGGAGATGTGAAGTCAACGATAGGCAACCTGTTGGCTTCTTCTCAGGAGCAAAAAACAACAGTAACCGTTAAGCGTGAGGACAATGAGAAGGGGAATGTCCAGCTTTTCGCGAGCTGCATTGAGAAGGGAGATCTAGACTATCTGAAGAACCTCCAGCAGGAGTCAGAGATACAGTCCCTGATCTTTTCCCAAGCAGAGCAGGGAGCAGAGGAGAGTGCCCCAGGGGTTGGAGATCAGGGGGCTAAGATACAGGTCTTACCAAACAAAGAACAAATAGAGAAAGTAACTGCAGAGGGTGAGCCAAGGGCTATGGCAGCAAAAAAGGTATTTGCATGTGAAAGCACGGGCAAAAAGGGTTCCTTAGAGAGAGAGGCTGTGCATGCAGCCGGTGTGACAGGCACAACCGCACAGTGTCTTGGGAAACCCCTGCCCACAGTGATGGGAAAGGAAGAAGTTCTGTCAGGAGGGCTTAAAGTGACTACGAAGTCAATTCAAAGGGTTGCAGATGTCAGCAAGAAAGCAGAGAAAGAAGAAGCGTCCTCTGCCTCTTTTAAGGAATCCCAAGCTTTGATGCAAGGCGTATCTGCAACCCAAGTGGCAGCTCAGAGGGAAGAAGTGGCTGGGAAACAACAGAGTTTGGTGACAGGGGAAGCCAGCCTGAGGCAGACAGAAGAAAAGGCCCTTGGGAGCGATCTTCAGGCTGCAATGCAAAGCCTGAGGCTAGCAACAGCAGAGGCAAAAAACATTCAACATCATGTCCAGACCAAGCTACAGAAGAACAGGGAGGAGGTCCACATGGCCTGCAGGCAGCAGGCAGCCAGCACACAGGGCACAGTGACCCTTCAATCAACCACACGCCAACAAGACTCCGCATCAACCACGCAGGAGAGCACCAGTGCTTCCATCAGGACCACCACCACTAGAGTCCAGGAGGCATCCAAGAGTCACACAAGCGTGTCTCAGAAGAGCATAGCATCACACAAAAAGGTCAGTGCTTCAGAGGAAGTACAGGGAAGACAACTATTGAGCCAGGAAAGCCAAGTTGTGCCTAGTAGAGAAGTTAGCATTAAAGATGGCCTTTATACTGCCACACCTGTGAAAACCTATATAAACCCCTGTGTTGAGTCTGATTACAAAGAGCAATCAGTGCAAGAAGAAAGAGATGTTGTTATCAGAGGGGATGTGCAGACAGCTATCAGAGCACTGCAAAGTGCCGCCACAGAACAGCGCCTGGTAGAAAAGGAGGATGTTGTCCGAGGTAATTTAAAAGCCACACTTCAGTCGCTGGAAAAGTCTAACGTTAATGTCTCCAGAGGGGATTTTAAAGCTGCTATGATATACAGAAATGCAGGGCAGTCCTATTCTGTGTGTAAAAAGAAAAATGAGGCTCAAGTCGTTAGTAACCAGACTGCTGTAGTGGCATCAGGGTCGCAGGCTGATAATGACTTTCCTCCTCCTCCCTCAGTTGCTGTGATGAAAGCAGAGCATTGCCCACCCTCAACTAAAGCAACAAGAGAAGGTGCCCTTCCATTACCAACCAGCAAAGATGAAGCCCCAGGAGGTTCACCACTCCAGACCCCTCTTCCTGCCCTTCCTTCCCTGGCCTGCAAACCCTGTGATCAGAGTCCTGCAGAGAAGCCCAGGACCCCTCCAAAACCAGAAATTACTGCCCTACCCAGGAAAAAACCTGTTCCCCCTCCAAAACCTGAGCACCTCTTCCACGAGGTACATTCTGCTTCTGCAAATAGCAGCACAAGCAGATCAACAAAACCCATCCCTCCACCCCTGCCTCCAAAACCTCTGGGACTGAGGGAGATCAGCAAGACAAAGCCTCCCCCCACAGAGCTGGGACTAAACGCCATAGAAGTGAGTGAACAATCAGGCCATGGGGAGGTTCAGGCAAAATGCTGCGATTTGGAAACATCTGTAGGCAAGACTGTCACAGTTCAGGGTATGAGCCCTGAGCGAAAGCTGCCAAAAACCATTGCCAAAACCCCTCTTCAACTGGCAGAGGAAAGGTACAGGGCAAGCAAAGGAATACAAGGGAAGCTGGACTCAGACAGCGCTAAGACTTCAAAGCCAATGAACAATGGAATGGTTGGTTTTGAGGTTGAGCAGGGCACGATGAGCAAGAAAGCAGCAGCTCCAAGGAGGTGCCCAGGTGAGGTGGTTCAGGGGCACACAGACCTGTGCCAAGACAAGAATGGGTGCTCTTCAATGAGACAAGATGACATTGCACAAAAAGCCTCATTCAAGATGGAAAGAGAAAGTGTGTCTAATTCTTACGGATCGTGGGACAGTCAGAGAGTCATGGAGCAAGTGAATGAGAGGAGGCAAATGTGTCATTCAATGTCTTTCCATCAGCAGCCAGTGAGGTCTGAGGAGCAACAGCAGGAGGATAGTGGGCAATTAAAAAGTGCTGATGGGAAGGCAGAGACACCTGGCCAGGAGAAGCCAGCAGTTGTTATGAGAGAAAAACCCAAGAGAGAAACAGAAGATGAGCGTCGGAAGAGGCTGTCAGTACACAAAGAGGAGATCATGAAAGGCAATGTCAAGGAGGCTATGGAGATCTTTGAGAATCTCAGGAGACAGGAGCTGCTGCAAGAGATTTTAACTCAGGTGAAGGAATTTGAGGAGGAGACAAGCAAAGTGGATGTGAAAGCTCTGAAGAGTTTATTTGAGAAGGTCCCTGACTGGGTTGTTCATCAGAAAGCCCAGCAGGCCAACCAACAGGATAGGGCTGAAACAGTGGCAAAGGAGGATACTGACAGTGTCTCCTCAGTGGAGCTGGTTTTTGGGGACCTGGAGCGAGCAAGTGCTGAGATCATCCACCTGAAGGAGCAGACACTTGCCCGGCTCATGGACATTGAGGAGGCCATCAGGAAAGCTATTTATTCTGTCTCTAGTCTCAAATCTGAGTCAGACATCGCTGGCCTCTCAGGGCTGTTCAAGGAGTCCCTGGTGAACACCCAGAGCTCTGTGAGCAGCAGCAATATCCGTAAAATCAGTATTGTCTCAAGCAAAGCCAAGCAGGAGGAAACCACACTGGAGACAGGGGAGGCAGTATCTGAGGGGGGTGCAAAGGTTACAGAAAAGACTGAGGTAACCAAGGCAGAGCTAGAGGTCCCTCACCTCGTTCAATCTCGCGTCAGCTCTCCCTCCTCACCTTCCTACATCTCCATCGAGTCTGCTGCCAGGAAACCAGCAGAATCACCCAGGACAGCACATTCCCCCTGCGATACCCCTTCTCCAGACTGTCTTGACACCCCAGGAAAGAGGGATGCTTTTGCTCAGGACAGCTTTAGCTCCTTTAATCATCCACCAGCAAGGTTTACTGGGCATGACATGACCTCCTTTGAGAAGAGACCAGAGCCCGTCCAAACAAAAGTTGGGCTGAGCTCAACGAAACAGCAGACCCTTGTCAACGCCAACCATCAGAGCAGTGAGAAAGAGAAGAGCCCTCTGGACAGCTCCAAAGGCAGCTGCCACTGTGGGATGAAAGGAGGCTTTTCGGACTACTGCTCCGTGAATGTCCCCAGCCCGCAAAATCCGCGGAGACAGAAAAGCATCTTGGAGCTGCAGACAGGGCCCGATGGGTCAAAGCTCTATGGAGCCACCCGGACTGTCATGGAGCAGTACGAGGAAATGGACCAATTTGGAAACAAAATCATCACTTCGTCCACCACAGTCACCAAGCAATCTGAGACGCAAACATCTTCCACGTGCGATGTGGTCTCTCCTCCCCAGTATGAGGCATCACCCATGTTGCGGAGGTACTTGAAGAGCCCAGGCCAAGACTTCCACACCAACGGCAGTTTTCAGGAGACAGGAGTGGTCTTTGTCACCTTTGGCAACTCCAAGCCAAAGAAATAGGAGATTATGGAGAACAGGAGAGAACTGTGTCAGACAAAAAAGAAAGTCCACAATAAAAAAATCCCCTGTTTTATCCATGTACACACAGGGATACATCTACACCCTATGGATTTCTCAGGGTCATCGTCTTGGTGTTTGCATACAGACAGGACAAATGCAGTCTGCTTTGACACTGGAGAACAGCCCTCACCTGGCCAACCCAACAGACTTGGTGCTGCACCACAAGCCAGAGCCCTGGCACTGTTAGAATCACAAGGGGAAAATCCATCCATGGGCACCTTAGGGTAGCTTCTTCCCCCCAGAGTGTTTTGGGGGTAGGGGGTGGTGTATCAGGTAATGCAGAAGAAAGGATAGGTAGGATCAATTAAAGAACCAACCAATCTGGTCACTGGCAAAAAAACCAACTTCATGCTATCTTCTTTTTCTAATTTCAATACAGACTTTCCAAGAAGGGCATCCTAAACACACATATATACGCATGCTCATAGTGATGGGTGGGTTGGGTAGGTTTTCTCTTAGCCTTTAACAAAAGAAAAGGAAAAAAATGTCAAATTGATGTCATTATTGGGGTTGGGGGAGGTATTTATCAGATTATTTTTCAGTTCCTGGAAAGTACTCAATGCTACTGAAAATTGTCAAGCCAAGACCTACAGTTATTATCAGTGCCATTCCCCCGAAGAAAGATGCTATGAAAGATTCTCTGCTTCAGTCAGAATGGTTACTGCTTTCCTTTCTTTATTTTTAGAACTGTAATTTATTATTCAATATATACAAAAAGCTTATTTTAGATTTTCCATGCTTTCATACATGTTTACTGTTTCAATTCATTTCAAGACTTTGTAAAGCAATTTTCTTTTTATTATGACTTTGTTTTGTACATTCTCAACTCAAGATTTTAGATATTTTGTGGCTTTTTTTTTTTTTTTAAATTCCTATTGCTGCGTTCTGAAGGTAAACATTACCTCTAAAAATACTTTGGTCTGGTTGAGTTTCTTTTGTTGAGAGCTTGTTTCCTTTCAAAGTGCCTAGAAATCATCTCTCAATGAACCAGTTGAATCACATATTGAGAGCACTCTAAATCACTGGAGGGATTTAGTCTACATCTCCTTTACAAAATGGGTGGATTATCAGCCCTGCAGCAAGCAGTGTTCACACTACTGTCTGAAAACTGAGTACAGGGTGATATACACCACCCAATTCAGCACCCTGTGTAGGTGTGTGGAGACTGAGTAGGATGTATATACCAGGAAAGGTCTGAACACTTGCCTGTAGCTGTTTCCTCCATGTGAGAAGGCAGCTGAAGTATGCTTCCATAAGCCTTACAAGGAGGGGCAGTTGATGAACCAGCCATTACTCAGTGTTGTGTCCCAACTCACATCACAGGTTGGCCTCAGTTTGGGAGTGAGGCAAGTGAGCGAGGAGTTTTCTCCAGGTGTGGGAGAATATAAGGAGCCTACAGAGCGACTGGATGGTTTCTCAGGGAGCTGTCCCCTACAGCCTGGCTCAGACTTAGACTACTGACCCCTGGGTATGACTGTAGACCTTCCAGTTGATCTATGGCAAGCCACCTCATCTCTCAGTGCATCACTTTACCTTTCTGCAGAATAAGACAGTAATTTCATTTAAAAAAAAAAAAATCAGTAAGATGTTATGGTTAATATTTGCTTTTTTTCCTCTGAGGATAAAGGGCCCACACTGATGACAACTGGGTAGGAAAGGACTGTTTCAGAGCCTACCACTCCATATCTACATTTTTAAATGTAGATAGCATCTCACATCATGTAACACCTTGTTCAGGGTGTTGTAGAACAGGTAGGAGTTCTGCTTCCTCCCTGAAAAAACAGGTACATACCCAGAGCGCATTGGTTTGCCTCTATGACCTCATAAATTTGAAAGTAAGATGTGCAAAAGAAAAGTAAGAATACTGTCTTCAGTTCCACCAAAGAATACACCAATGATTGAGGTAGAAAAGCAGATCATCATAAACTAAGCATATCTGGTTTCAGAGAATCAGAAAATATAACTGCTTAGATCTTCCCCATTGTTTTAGTAGGACCAATTGTAGAAGCAAGAGGGAGTTAGTCATCTGGAGCTCCTCTTCAAATTTTTTCCAACGTTGCTTTCTTATCCTTGTTTGTGCCTCACCTTAGCTTGTTTCAGGATGCCCTTAATGCAGGTTTGCTTCATTTCTTTCTAAGGACAGCTGCAGAGCAGCAGTTCTAGTAAGCTGCAAACAGGTTGCATGGGCAATGAAAATGATTCCACAGGAAGTCAAATTAACCCAAATATCCTGCAGCGCCAGTGCTTAAAAATACTTATTGTTTGTGTTTCTAGTTCTACAGGATATCTAAATATCTCAATGAGCCATTTATGAGGCTAAGATCATTTAAGATGTGTTTCTTTCATGGTATTTCTATCAGCCAGGAACTGAAATATCATGAGGGGACAGATGCTGCATTATTTCAGCACCATACATGGCTCCCTGAAGCACTGAAAGAGCTGGAGAAAAAAAAAATTGCAAGGGTTGGAAACTCAAATACAAGCTGAAGGATCAGCTCATATTCCACATGCTTCAGACCTTGCAATAATAAACCAGCAGAGCACATACAAACTTGCAAATCCCAAATGAGTTGTCATAGTTTTTCTGTGATCTTTGGATAGAAGACACGATGCTGTTGACCATTCTTTGCCCCAATGGGTTGCTGCATTCTCACACGGTGCTAGGTAGGTATTTTCAGGAACAAACTGGCTGAGAGAAGTACCTGGACCAGTGGACAGAGGACAGATGGCCTTGTCTTAACCTTGAGTGATCAAAGGACAAATTCACCTACAGATCTGGTTGTCTTGCAGCAGTAGACATGAAATATGCTACATTTGAAGTGCCTACATTAGGTACTGTTCTTCCCAGCTCATTTTGAGCCACTGGTCTCCCTGAGAATGACCAGCCTAAGGTCAGAAAGCTTTGTGCTCACCATCTTCTCCACCTATTAATAACACAGGCATTTTCAGGCTGACCCCTCCTACTACAAAGGTTTCTACTCACCTAGGGAAAAAGAGGCAACAACTGATAAGCTATAAGCCAGCTGCAAATTTCAGCATGGCAGTAATCAGCAGTGTACTAGAAAAGCCTTCCAGGAACACTCTAACTGCTTTTTACAGAAATCTTAAGATAATTTCCTTGCCCACCATGCTATTTGATTGCTGCTAATGACCTCTCTATCTTCCAAACCATTAGGAAGGCTTATTTCTGGAACTGATAAAAATACCTCTGAAGAGTACGACTATTTGCCATGCATCAGACAGTGAGCACTTAAAATACATCCCCTGGTGAAAGAGACCTGCATCCCCTATAAAAGAATATCCCACTTTAGGAACACGTTCCAGGAGTACATACATTCACTCCCAGCTAAGAGTAGAGGTTTCTTGTTTGTTTGCTAAACAGCTCTGCTTCCTTCCTTGGTCATGATTAAAGGAAATCGTTTTTTCGTATACAACAGAGACACGTCAACTGTTACTCCCTCTCTGCCAGGACACACACTTTTGTGCTGTTGGAGAGCTCATCACTGTCAAAGAAAATGCCTGAGAGAGTACCTAGCTGTAACTGTGATCTGTACTGCCAGAGACAGCAAAGTTGATCTGTTGGCTGAGATTTATTATCGCCAGGACTGCCACTTTGCTCCATGGTCACAGATGATGCTGTGTTGCTGCAGCTGCCCATCACTACTTACTGTCCATTGTCAAATTTTAAAAAATGGTCCCCCAGGTGCCTGTTGCAAATAAAAGACAGGGTTCTTCTCCTGTCAACTTATCCCTTGAGATACAGAAACACCTTTCATGTATCATAGAATCATAGAATGGTTTGGTTTGGGAGGGATCTTAAAGATCATCTAGTTCTGACCCCCCTGCCATGGGCAGGGACACCTTCCACTGGACCAGGTTGCTCCAAGCCTCATCCAGCCTGGCCTTGGACACTTCCAGGGATAGGGCATCCACAGCTTCTCTGGACAACCTCTTTCCTCTGGTCAAAGCTAAAATCTGTCCATCAGCCCACTCCACATAAGAGCATAAAGCAAACTTGCTTTTTCTCTGAGCTGACAACTCTGCAACCCAGGGGGAGCACATATTGAATGAAAGCTGGAGGGATCAGAGAGCACCAGCAAAACACTGTCAAATCAAGCTGTGGCAAAACTCCCCAACAAAGAGGCAGAGGTGCCCCTGTATCAGGGAGTATCAGCACTCAGAGCACTGTCAGTCAGTTAGGTTAGGCTCAACTGTGCTCCTGGGGCTCTGGACACACTTGACTTGCAGGTGAGCTCACCAGTTAATCTGAACCTCTGCCTCACACCACAGTGAAAAGGAGTACAGAGAGATCCACATTGCCGCCGCCATCCTCCGGCTTGCTTGGCCATGCAGACAACCTGGAGCCATTTCTGCAGCTAGGCTGATGTCCAAGCTTCTTTATTCCCTTTCTCTCTCCACTAATAAAATAGCTGGCATTGGCAATGCTTTCCAGATTCCCTGGGCTCTTCACATAAAGTGGTGTTTGAGGCATCAGGTCATGTCATAAAATACTGTACACAGAGTAAACTGCCAGGTTTATGGAGCTGTGGAAGCTTCATCGCTGACATGTGCTGCCTTTTTAGGATTACAGCTATGTGGTCTGAGTGAGTAGCCATATGATATCAGTGATTTCAGGAGTTGCCCAGCCAGAGCTTTTGAGTCAGACTCTGAACAACGTTTCTTACCTCACTCAAGACTCAACTGGGTGAAGCATTTTGTCTCAATCAAATGAATAATTTCCCTCCTGGGGGGGTCCAAGGATATCCTGTCTTTTTGTCCTGACTGAAAATTAATCCTGACCTACCTCAAACAACAAGCAAATTGAGTCAGACAAGAGTCTGAACTCTCACAACAGATCTGCAGAAGAACATCAACGAGAAAAGCCAACGCAAGTAGAAGGTTCAGCAAATTAGCTTGCAGATGCATGTCCAAGTGGTCATGATTCAGTTATTTAACTTCAATTTCTCCTTCTTCTTCAGCCCATGTTGAAAGAAGTGTGTGCCTCATGCCTGCAGCCTGTCTACTCCATGGAGCGTGTGGTCACTGACAAAGTCTGTGTGCACCGCTCATGTTTCTGCTGCCAGGTCTGTGGGAGGAAGCTGAGGTGAGTGGTAGGACCCAAGTGCATTTATTTTTAAGGGATGTCCAAATAGTTTGCATCACAGTAGTCCAATTCCAACAGGCCAGTCTTCAGGAAATGAGAAGGTGCAGACAGTTTCCTTGATACAATCTGCCTCTCCATCACTAGAGTCTGAAGACTGCTCACTTCAAGGTTGTAGACACCTGTGGATCAGGAACCAAGCATGGTGGTGCAAGGGTGAGCTGAAAATACAAGAAATACTTACAATTTGGGAATGCTCATATGGAATTTAATTGGAGGAGTTGCTCGGGCACCTCTCATGTTCATGGAGTCAGGGAGGTTGGAAGGTACCTCTGGAAGTCTCCACCCACCCTGCCGCAGATCCAAGGAGGGCAGGTAGCTCAGGAGCATGACCAGGAGAGGTGTGAATGGATCCAAGAATGGAGACTCCACAGCCTCCCTGTTGGGGCCCCTCTTTCATGATTTGACTATCAATGAAAAGGTTTTTTCTTATATCTCATCAAAATTCCTCATATTACAAGTTATTCCCATTGCCTCTCACCCTGTCACTGTCCACCTCCAAGAGCACTCCCACCCTGTCTTCTCAATAACTTCCCAAAGACAGACACAGCAATAAACTCCACCTTCTTAACCTTCTCCTCATAAGACCCAGCCAACCCAGCTCTCAGCTTCTCCTCAGGTGACACATGTTCCAGGTCCCAGAACACCTTGGTGGCCCTTTGCTGGAGTTCTTCCAGTATGTCAATGGTTTTCTTGCACTGAGGAGCCCAAAACTGGACAAAGTGCTCCACATGTGGTCCTGCAAGTGCAAAATGCAGAGGAATGGTCACTTCTCTTGACCAATTGCCTGGGTTCTTGCTAGTGCAGCCTAGGATATAGTTGGCTTCTCTGTCACAAGGGCAAACTGCTTCTTGCTTTCAGCTTGTCAGTCACCGAGACATCCTGGCCCTTTGCATCCTCGAGGGCCATCCTTTGTGACTGCTTGCCATCCTCTTGCCCCGCTCCATACGTACAGACACTTTCTCCCATCCCACAGTTGCTGTATCATGGGAGCCCTGTGCAGTTTTACCTATATGGTCCGTGCTGTGCATACAGGGGAGAGATTAATTGCCGGTATGAAGCCTGGCCTGTAAATGAGAAAGGGTTTGCACAAAACCTGGACTACAGCTACCAGAAGTATTGCAAGGAAATGTTAAATTTTTCATGTGTTTTTGATTTTTGAAAGACAAATCAAACATATCCTCAAAAAATTGACACTGCTTTTGAAAGGTTTCAATTCTTCAAACACCTCCCCTTCCCCAACAGTTGTCACTGAAAAACAATTTGGCTGAAAACCTGCCCATCAGTGCTACTGTTAATCCCTCCCTCCCACACAGCTGCTAACAGCCACGCCAATCTGTGTTTTCCAGCTTGCAAAACTATGCTGCCCTCCATGGGGTGTTTTACTGCCAAGTCCACTACAAGCAGATGGCTGGAGCTAAAAGCAGAAGCGAGACAGAAAGGCTGGAACACCGGCTAGGAGACCACCAGGTTCAGCATGTGGCAGTCGCGGGCAGAGGACCACAGCCCCAGGAGTGGTGTAACAGGGCCAAAAAGAAGACCAAAACAAGACAGAAACCCACATCTTGCGAGCACGGGCAAGAGCTGAACAGCAGGTCTGTCCTCTTAGGGAACACGCTCAGAACAGGCTGGCCACCTTCAGATACAGCCTTGTTGGCTGTAGATGAGAAAGCTGGAAAGGGAGTGTGTTCCTGGAAACAGCCCGTACTAAGCCTGCAAACCTACCAGGCTGTGGGCAGCAGGGCAGGCAGGATGATGCTCAGGGGTCAGGAGGGAAAATCATCAGCAGAGGCAGCAGTGGAGAAGGGAAGCTTCTTTCCTGGTGTCACCTGTACCAAGGAAAGAAAGCAAGTCTGTTCCTGGCCCAAGACCAGAGAGCAGAGAGACGATGAAAAGATTGGGGATGGGGACGTGCCCAAAGGGAAGCGAGGGGGCAAGGTGTCCCAGCAAGTGGCTGCGATACAGCAGGGCAAAGCCCAGGTGAAGAGAGGTTCTGCCTCTGTCTCCTCCCCTCTAGTCCTGGAGCCTGTGAAATTCCTGCCTCGTGGCTCCCTTGTCCCCCATGCCACACGTCAAAACACTAAACCCACCAACTGGATGTACCTGGGGGGCACAGGGAGCTGCACCCTTCCAGCTGCAGAGCTCCCAGTGAAGGAAAACAAAGTTTGTGGGTCACCAAGCACACCCAACAAGGAAGGCATCATTCCTGCAATGACAGATGACAAACCTGAACTGACCATAGCCACTCCAGCTACTTCAGGAGACAAGCATCACCTTGGAGAGAGAATGAACAGCCCACAGGCCGTCTGTGTGTCAGGAGAGCCCAAAACCAGAAACACAAGTATGGGGCTAAAATGTGGAGCTGAGGGTGTTGAGCCCCCTGACAACGAAGCTGAAAAAGCCCATTGCCCCTCTGGTGTGTCAAGGAACCCTTATGTATCTTCTGGTTCCCAGGAGCCTGGTGCATCTCCGGAGATCACTGAGCTGGTGAATGAGAAATCAAATGCAAACACCGATGAGTTCCCTGGGAAACAGATACCAGTAACTTTGGGGGAAAATAGCCAGCCATCCAGCATAAGTCAGTTGTCTGGGATTGAGAGTAAAGGGTCAGAATTTGCGAAGACAAAAGAAGTGAAACTAGTAAGTGTGTCAGGGTCTCTTGAAGAGACCAGTCCTGAGCATACACCTCAGGAAAACAAAGCAGGAAAGAGCAGAGTCTCTTTACCTGGTTTGCCAGATAAAACAGATGATCACAGTGTGTCCTGTCTACAAGAAACAGAGCCCCAGGGCACATGTGACTCACTGATAACTAACCCTCATGACGATATTTTGAGACATGACATAAAATCACCTGGCAAGGATTTTCCAGTATCAGCAGACACACATCTGAAAGGTGCCTGTGCCACTTGGCCTTCACATGATGAAGTCAACAACTCCAAGTCAAAGGATCCCAAAGAAGTTCTTAGTGAAAATACATTTCACATTTCTGAGCAAACAGCCAAGACATTACACTCTTCTGAAATGAATATATCCTCGGACAAATCCAGAGGTCATCCAGTGGGTGAAGGAAAAATGGATCTGAAACTCCAAGAGGAAAGCACAGTGCATACATCAAGACCTGGTGCCCAGAGCAAAGAGACCAGAAGCAGTCAAGCCTGCAGAGAGACGTTAGGTAAAGGTTTCAGGCTTGGGAAAAACCCCTTCACTACACTTTTTGGCTCTGAAGACAAAGGCAGCACTCCCAAGAAGGAAACAACCCAAAGGAAACCAACTAAGCCCCAGTCAGCCCTTGTCACTTTGTTTGGTTACTCCTCAGAGAAGAAGCAGGGTCAACGAGAAAAACCTGCAAGATCCTCAGAACAAACAAATATTGATGACAGGCCAGAAAAACACCAGGGCGTCCTCAGCTCCTCCAGCCAAGAAAAACAAAAGACCTCCAAGAATGATCAGCTGCCACAGCCAAGAAAGGGAGAATTCTTCCCTAAACATATCCAGGAGAGCTCTGTGGGCTTCTCAGACTGTACTGCAGGCAAGGAGACTGATGTCCTGTTGTCAGCTCCTGGCACAAGCATTTCATGCAGTGCTAAACATGAGACAACAGAGCTTGACATCCATGACCAGCTGGCTTTAAACAGTCAGGTTTGGCAACAGCAGAACAATTGTTGGCCCTCTCTCATACCAGCACAGGAAAATGAAAAAGAAGCTGCAGTAACCTCAGAAGGTGGAGCAAACCCCCTACATCCTCCTCCAGAATTTATGCCTGCAGCTGATAACAGCAAAAATCTTATAAGGGAAGGAAATCATCATGATGCTCATCTACTAGAAATTCAGAACCTATTGAGTTCGGGTGTCCAGAACACAGTGGTAGAGGGTGGGATTTTGTTTTCACCAGACAATTCAGAAAAGTTACCCAAGGAAGCTGAGCTGCAGTTAGACAACCTGGATTTTCTGGAGGACAATAACTTGTTCTTTTCTGGAGGACAAGCTTATCCCAGCATAGCAAGTAAAACCCCAAATTCAGATTTGCAAAATTCAGAGGAAGAAAGTCCACCTTGCTTGGGACCAAATCCTTCAGAATTATGCCAAGAAATCCCACCAGAAACAAATGCCCCACTAGTGCTGTGGGACACCTCCGGTCTCTCACTCCTCGCTGGACAGGATGAGATTAATATTAGAGACCCGGAAGGAGTTCTGAGCTCTGCACATCTGCAGCAGCTGGATCCACAATGCCAGGCTCCAAAGGCTGCAGAGGATACATTTGGATTGGGTCTCAGTGCAGAAGGCTCAACAAGCAAGCACCTTTGTATGCAGGAAGACAGTTTTCCCCCAGTGTATGTGTTCACCAGTCATGCTTCTGAAACATTTAGTCAGGGTGTCTTTGATCCTTTCGATGTTGGTTCAACCAAAGTGGGCCAAGAGGATCCTGAAAAAATGAGCAGGAGCAGAAAAACATCAGGAGCTAAAGAAGATTATGAAAGTCTCCCTTCTGCAGACCTGAATGTGTTAAATGATGGCCTTTTAGACCAGGAGTTCTTTATATAGTTGAAAAAAAAAAAAAGGATATTTTAAAAAGCACCCAACCCTGCAGCACAAGTTATCTGATATGGGACAAAAATTGATTAATGAAATCAGTTTAGAAATATTCCGCTCCCCTGGCATGAAACAAAATCAGTTGTGCATAGGGTGATTTATTAATGGCTTAAAGAGCTAAATTTAAGATCCCTATCCTGGTCATAGTCCATCAGTGCTCAGTTCCTGAAAAAAACCATTGCAAGAACCGGCTTCACTGTGAGAAGCCTCTAAGGAGAGACCGAGCAGCAACTCATTGTCTTCACTCAGGGGTCTTCACAGAGGGGACCTTCTGCACAATCTCTTGCCAAGGTCCCTCAGATGATGTCTGCACTGGCCACTGTCTGCCTGGTAGAGGGGAGACAGACCCACCCCTGAAGACGTCAACCTGCAAACAGCGGTGAGCAACAGGCTAAACAAGAACTAGAAACTCAAATGTGAAGAGAATGGCATTTTCAGGAAGGAACTGAATCCTTGTCCATGAGTGCACAAGTAAAATGCAATGGGCAAAGGTCAAGCTGTGGCAGGCAGGGCAATTATTTGTCTCCAAATTAGGTTTGGGTGCCTGCAATATTGCCGTTTCAATGTAAACCAGATGCTTAAGTGCACGTCAGAGTCAACAGAGAATTAGTAAATACAATCTGGGGAGGGATTCAGCCCACCCTAAACCAGACAACTGCATCTGAGAAGCTAACAGCTCTCTGGACGCTGTTCATGGTGTCAATCCATCTCCACTAACTACTGCGCAACCTTAGGTATCATTTTCACATATTGACAACTACGTTTCGACATCCAGAGATTAATTCAACCCAAAACATCATACACTCCAAAATAATGATACCTCACACCCCTTGCTATGTTTTTCCTTCAGTAGACTGCAAAATTTTCCCACACAGGAGGTCGCCTCATAGCACAACGGTAAGCAAAGATAAGTGAAATGACCTTGCCAGGGTCACCAGTCAGGAGGACAGAGGGGGAAAGGGAATCCAGATCTCTTGAAGTCTTGGGATGTGGGGACATTGCTATATCTGCTCACCCTGTGCGGTTGCATTTTGACCCTCCCTGACTGCCCTTTGCTCCTATAACATAAATGTGTTTGGAGTTAACAATTATACTAATGATAACCAGAAATCTCTGAGGGTCAAAGCAATAACACGTGTATTATGAAAAGGATCGTGGAGCATATCACTTCACATGTTTTAATCAGGTGTCTGTAAAAATAAAAGGATAAAGATGTTAGAATAATTAATTTTTAAAATAAATAATTTTTGAAACCACCTCCCTGCCTCACTAGTGCCAAAATAACCCTGGATCTGTCAGATCTGCTGGAGGAATAAAGCTGCTTCATGACTGCATCCGCTGCAAAGCAGTGTGTCAGCGCTCTGTGCCGGGACACTGTTCAATCAACATCAATCAGGGAAAAGAGAGATGTCCCTGAAAGCTCGGTGACTTGTGCTGAAATCGGTCTCACCTTGGGATGGGACAAGAGGCTTGGGACAGGGGTGCTGCCATCTCACAGCCCTGCCTGAAACCTGGCCAAGCTGGGTCTAGCAGTAGAGAAATGGGACTTAAAGGCTTGTAGGGACCGAGCACCTTTCACTGAAGCAGTGGGGCGGAGGTGGCCTGTTACTTGTGCCAAAGATGGAGTGGCACCCCAGACCAGGTTGTCACTAGCACATGACACCCACAAGTCTGACGTCTCCTTGCCAGTACTAAGAGGAAGAGGGAAGATGCAGGAGCTGGTGGGCACGAATCCATTCTGGCTGTAATTCAGCATACAAGTGTCTAAATAGGTCTCCAAGCACAGTCACTCCTGATGTGCAGAGCTGTGTAAGAGAAAAGCCAAGTCCATGAATTCAGGCATCAATGCCCTTCTGCCCACATCAGCCACTCTCCACAGGCAATGGTTTCTCTTTCTGCACTACTCTCCTGGATGCCTCCTCTCCCTTTCCCTAGTCCTTCACATTTGTACATGGATGGACAGGCTTTCCAGCTGTCCATCCCAGGTCTTCCCTGAGATCCGCTGATTTCTCATGCCCTCTGATAGAGGCTTTTCCATTTTCAGGAGGCTTTGAAAGCATTAATAATCCACCTGGGCAAAACTGTTGGACAGAGAGAAATAGGCACAGAAACTCCATCAGCGGGGCTCCAGGAAACAGAGGTTTGCAGGGCTGACCCAGCCTTTGTCCCCGAGAGATGCCACCATGCAGGGTTGACCACTCAGCCCCAGATGATGCAGGCTGTCATAACAACGATGTCTTTCTATGAGAAACATCATCTTAGGGTGACAGAGTTTACAAGGGACTGAAGCTTTCTCAGGGCTTCAGAAGAGCCTGTCTGGTGACAATAGGAAGAACAGCCTCGAGAAGTCACATCTGCGTTAGCACATGAGACTGCTGTCATGTCTGAGTCACCACCACGGAGTTTTTATAGTCAAAATCTGACTTCTGCCAGGAGATTCTGGTGGATGAGGAGTGGGAGGAAAGACTATGAGCCACACACACTGGAGTAAGCTTTTCGCACACTGATGGAGAAGGCAGGACAGCAGGACAGGGTCAAAATGCTTCTGCCACAGCAGATCTCCTTGGCCAAGTTAATCCATAAAATAGCCAGAGATGGATTTAGGGTAAAAGAAACCCCTGGATGTTGCATAGTTCAACCTCTTGCTTAAGGCATGTCTTTGAATAGGGTAAGTAATTTCATCCAGGGATGTGGATCCAGAGCCTAGTGCCATGTCTGGCTGTGTGATGTGTGCACATACTGCCTGCGCATCACTCATGCAGATTTACACAACTCTAAGTAATGCTTAATAACATCTTTAACTTTTGGTCAGCCCTGAAGTAATCAGGCAGTTGGACCAGATGATCGTTGTAGGTCCCTTCCAGCTGAAATAGCCTATTCTTAAGGTCATATCTTCCACTTTTCTTCTCACTTCCCTAAGTACACCAGTGCCATACCCACTCATGAAACACCAGCCCAGAATTGTGTGATCCTTCAGTAACTGCTGGAGGCTCAGACACACTGTCTGGGTTGAGAGGAAAGGACAAAGAATTTAAGAGGAGACATGAAGAGAGCCGGTCAGTGTTTAGAGACCTGACCTTATTGCTCTGGTGAAAACGGCCCGGAGGCTTTTGCCAAACTAGACACTGAATTTCATACACTGAGGGGAATCCAGCTTTCCAGTTTCCAGGAATAAAGATACAAACCACATAGGGAGTCTGTCCAGGAAGCAGCTCAGTCGTTCAGCAGAAATCAGGTCAATCTGCGTTCCAAGTGACATCAGAACCTTGGGCAAAGCCAAGCTGGTGTCACTTCTTATCTCCCAATCCTCTGTGCTCTGTATCTGTGCATATAACGTGCTGTATTTTTCGTAAGGGTACTCTCTGAGCCAAATCTATTTTAGGATTCTCCCCAAGACACTGTAGTTTAGATCTAGTTTTAAAACTAACCAGGGTTTCTACATGGGGCAAATGAAAACTGACAGCTCAGGATACAGCCGTCAAGACCAAAACTACTTGACTACCAGCCGTAGTACCAGGCCCAGAGAAGTGCTTTTGTGCTTCTCTTTCCTATGGTCTCCAAGATGGGCTATATATCTATTAGGCCATTACTGAGAGCAGCAAATTTACTCTTTTTGCTTCTCCACATTTAGGAAAATTAGCCCTCATTCACAGAGTCACAACTTCATGTCTTGGACAAAAACCTTGTTCCACAGCACTGTTTTCTTCAGGAGACCTGGGGAGACACTCCAGGCTGGGACAAGAGAAGCTGTCCCCATGTTGTCCCCAAGTGTGGCAATGCTCTGGCACCTTTGTTCTAGTCCTGGAAACTGGGAGGGAATGGCTGGTGACAAAGTGCATCCCGGAGGACTGCAGTATATCAGTGTAATGGACAAATATGCTGATACAAGTGCTCATTTTATCACACCTGATTAGGGGTTTAGTGCTCACATAGTTTAAACATTAATATTTGCCTATTTAAGCAGTGTGCCCTACTGCAGCCTGGCCAGAGGAATAGTCATTATGACTGAGTTTGGAGAATTTATAAGTGCTGTGGGGGAGTTTGGGCTACATCAGAAATTGCTGGTGCTGCTCCTCTCCCTCCCACTACTCCTTAATCCCTTCCAAATGATTGGCCAAGTGTTCATGGTTGTGGATGTGCCTCATTACTGCAACACCAGCTGGATCCGTGCCGTTGGCCCCAACCTGACGGAGGAAGAGCAGCTGAACCTCACCCTGCCCCGGGACGCCAATGGGGCGTACGCCAGTGGACTGGGCCCTCAGCTCCATCGTGGCGTATGGCCTGAACACCACGGAGAAGGGCAGCAGTGGGTGGGTGTACCCCTCAGCACAACCGCCGTCCCTGCTGACCGAGGTCTGTAATCGCCTTGTGATGTGCCAGGGACGCGGAAGGGAAGGGATGGGCATATCCTGGCCTCTAGTTTGGAAAGCCAATGCCAGCTGTGGTGCAGCCAGGCTGAGATCGACCCCAGGCACTGGGGGACCTTGGCTCTGTCACACAGATGAAGTTGTAACCTTTGGGAGGTTGTGTGCAGGAAGACCATAATGTAGATGCCCAGGGGGACCACAGACAGAGACGGTGGAGGCTGTGAGTCTAGTAAATGCTCTGTCCACCATCCCTTTCCTTTCCAGCATCCAGGTCCTTGAGACTACTATGCATGTTGCCTGGAGGGACCTTTTGGGTCTCCCTGCCCTGGTTTCCTTTATTCTTCAGCCTGTTTCTCTTCACATCACCTTCCTTGTGAAAGACATTTATTTTCCAAGTGCTTGTTATTGATAAGTCTGGGGCCTCCAGAGGCCTTCAGAGCTGCAACAAGACATTCCATGGGCCATGCAGTTGAGCAAAGGCTCTGTCTTCCAGCATCCCAAGCTTCTCCTCTGGACCTTTCTTGCTCTCTCACCTTCCCTCATCCCTCCCTCTCTCCATCTTTCCTCACTCCCAGCTCCAGCACTTTCTCACAGGTACCTTCCCCTGAGCTGAAACCAGAGGACAGTCCAGTCCCTGGAAATTGCAAAGGTTCCTTGGGTCTCTGGAGCAGTGGCCATTTCACAGCCAGCTTCTCTGTAGGCTCCTCAGCAGGGCTGCATCTCTTCCCACTCCTGCACCAGTCCTCCTTCACTAGATGATCGTCTGCTCTCCTGTCCTTCTCCTCCTTCAACTCTGTCCAGCCTTTGCAGCCAGAGAAGCAAGCTGCTGGGACTCCTATCCAAAAGTCCCACATTAAGCAAAACTTGCCAGCCAGGAGGCTCCCTCAGGGATGTCTGGGCTGGAGGGGAGTCCTGCAGGTCTCAGCACACTGAAGATGTGCAGTGTGATGAAGAGGCAGGCTGAGCACCTCATACACACGTCTCACCTCTGACTTGTGTCCTGTGTGCATGCCATGGAAGCTTGTGTCCTTGGGTGTGGGAGTTGGAGCTTGGGCACCCGACTTCTCTTTCTGCCATGGACCAGAAGGGCTGCCCACCCTCAGAAAGCAGCTGGGGTCTGTCAAGAGCAAAAGCATCTGTGTTTCCTTCCTCCAGTTTGACCTGGTGTGCGACAGGAAGGACCTGAATGACATCTCCCAGTCTGTCTACATGGTGGGGCTGTTCCTAGGAGCCATGATCTCTGGACCACTGAGTGACCGGTGAGGAGACACAGTCAGCTTCCCAGAGTTATTGCCCAGCACCCAGGGACAGCCCAGCTGAGGGATGTCTATGCACTGAGCATGAAATACCCCCTCCGCAGGACGTGAAGTGTCAGTAGATGACTGAGAGTTCCAAAGGGAGGGAGGCAGATACAACCGTATGGGGGAGTCCTTCAGGAACCACAGGTCCAGCTAGTGTCTCAGCTACCCAAAGGTGTCTTCAGGAGTCCCAGAAAACTACATTTGGGTACAGAGTTGGACCCACCTTCAGCTGCGTTAACCACACCATGTGCATCTCCTCCATGTGGCTCTGCTCAACTCATGGTGACCTGGACCAAAGTCCTCAGCTCCTCAAAGGACATGGCCAGACAGAGTACATGGAAGGTAGAATGGTACAGCATGAGTACAGGGTGCCTTACAGGGGGACCAGCACTACAGGCTGTTTCAGACTGATCCTCACTGCTCTCAAGAGACATCACAGGGGGGCCCTTCAGGGGCTGGTTCCTTCAGCAGCATCTCCTTCTACCTTTGCTAACAGTGTGACTGGTCAAAAGTGAAGATGCTGCTTGTCCTGCCAGTTAATTACTGGGATGTACAGTGGAAATTTGTGGGCATGGGTGTTAAAACCGCCTCTGGTGTGAATGGTTTCCAAATCACTGCATATTCATCCTGGGCTCTTCCCTGTCTGCACAGAGTCTCTCAAGATACCGTGTCTTCACTCTTCCTCAACAGGATTGGCCGACGCCCAGTCTTTCTGATCTCCACCGTCTTCCAGTGCTTGTTCGGCTTAGGAATTGCATTTGTGCCCCATTTCTATGTGTACATGGCCTTCAGATGTGTTGTGGGAGCTGCAGTGTCAGGATTTCTAATTACGATCTTGGCCTTAGGTGAGTAGGATGCCCTTGCCCGCAGGCAGACAGATGTGACCTAACAAAATGCAATAAAAAAAGGACTTAAAAGGTAGTCCTGAACATTTTGAAAAGGATGACTCTGAACCTTGGCTCTTCTTTTCAGCTACAGAATGGGTGGGTGCCTCCTCCCGCCCAAAGGCAGTGCTTATTTCTCACTGCTTTGTTGCCATCGGGCAGATGCTCTTGGCTGGCTTGAGTTACGGTATTCGCAACTGGAGGCTGCTGGAGATTGCAGGATCTGCTCCAATGTTTGTCCTTTTCTTCTCCTTCTGGTAAGCAGCAGCAGGACAGAGCTCCTTGCAGACATGACAGCAGGGGGTCTGAGGGGTGGCAGTGAGGGGGCAGC
>NW_010255294.1:5102-5598 GCF_000690775.1 Eurypyga helias | reverse complement strand
CTGCTGAGAGAACCGCCTGTGCCACTCGCCGCCCCTCAGCCGGAGCTGGAACCGCTTCCGACCCTGCTGAGGCGAAGGAGCCTACCAGGCCTCTCGTTCCCTGGCAAGGAGTCGGGAGGCATCCTCGAGGTGCGCTCACGTCGCTTGAGCGAGCATGACCCCGTGCTACCCCCCACAGCCAACACCGCCCGGCTAGCCTTGGGTGTCCTGGGCTACGGGCACCGGGCGATCCCCTCAGCCAGCCAGGCTGCTGAGGCGTTCCTGCGCTGGCATCTACCAAGCTTTTCCAGGGAGACACCCACTGCAGCATGTGGGCAGTGCAGGAGTTTTAAGAAAAAACATCCTACAATGATAGAACGGTTTGGGTTGGAAGGGACGTTAAAGACCATCCAGTTCCAACCCCCCTGCCATGGGCAGGGACACCTTCCACTAGACCAGGTTGCTCAAAGCCTCATCCAGCCTGGCCTTGAACACTTCCAGGGATGGGGCATCCACA
>NW_010255294.1:0-4895 GCF_000690775.1 Eurypyga helias | reverse complement strand
GGAATGAGGAGGGCCTTTTATTAACAAGGGTTAGACAGACTTTTCAAGTGCCTTTGGGCACACTGACGTATTTTGGTGCGATCTCACAGTAAGAAAGAACTCATCGGGACGCTAAGAGACCAATGAGGGCGCTAAAGCCTCCTGACTAGGTTAACAATCCCAGGAGCAATCCCACCATGGTTCTTGCACCCTGTGTTGCCATAAACTAGTAACAAAGGATTAAGAAACACAAGCTTACTGAATTGCAAGACATTCTAAGAAACAAAGGTCTTTCCAATCACCGATGCTCTAAAGTGACAGCTGCGGATAGGAAATGTCTTTACAACCTGCTACTTGCCTGCTAACTTCCCCTCGTAATTTTACAAACTTGGACCCATTGTAACTCATGTTCTAGAACAGGAGAACGGTCATGGGGGAGAAAACAAAGCTTTCTGAACAAATTCTTCCCCTGGTTTGGGAAGTCCAAGTCTCACAATTCTCTTGGGGAAAAAAAAAAAAAGAATTCCAGTAAGCAGTTCAAATAAACCTGCCTAAATCACTAAATAATTAGTTATATTAATTTTAAAGGCAGAGGAAAACATCGTTTAAATTTATCATACATGATCTTTCACAATACCGTTACAAAAAATAATTAAGTGATATATCAGCTTAATACTGATAATCATATATATCAGTTTAACATATCATGATCCAATGGTTTGCTTTTATTAAAAAACAGTGTACAGAAAATGCTTTGTGCTTTTAGTTTATTCTGCTTGTTCCATCCCTAACATACAAAAATTGGACAATGTAAGGCGTTTGCAAGTAGTGAATATGGATACCCAGGACAGTTCCCAAAACAGGGCTGGCAGGGCCATTCCTAAAGACAATGGCTTTAGACTGCAGGCATCACTGGGGGGTTTTCCAGATAGCCCTGTATCAGGCCTTGAACCCGCGACAGAATAATCTCATTGGATTAAGTGATATATCAGCTTAATACTGATAATCATATATATCAGTTTAACATATCATGATCCAATGGTTTGCTTTTATTAAAAAACAGTGTACAGAAAATGCTTTGTGCTTTTAGTTTATTCTGCTTGTTCCATCCCTAACATACAAAAATATGTAAGGCGATCATTTTTGCAAGTAGTGAATATGGATACCCAGGACAGTTCCCAAAACAGGGCTGGCAGGGCCATTCCTAAAGACAATGGCTTTAGACTGCAGGCATCACTGGGGGGTTTTCCAGATAGCCCTGTATCAGGCCTTGAACCCGCGACAGAATAATCTCATTGGAGCTGCTGCACTCTTCCGGGCCGTACGGTGGGTCAATAGTTAACACCCCCGCCACGCACAGCATTCTTCCCGATTCACCTTCCTCTGTTACCGGGATGTGGTTCGTTTCCAGCCAAGTTTTCAGGTCATTCTTCCGCTTTTCAAGTTCCTGCGGGCTATAGGCCTTGCTTTCCTCAGGCGCAAATATGCAAGAAAGCCGTTGCTTCATTTCGTCGTCCCCTTCTTTCAGTATTTCAACCTCCTGGACAGCATGGCCCAAGACAACCAATACGGACACTTTTTCCTTCTCCAGGAATGTTGCAAGGACAATACTGCCAAGGAAAGAAGGATGTGTGAGTGGCTGTAAGACTGAGAAACACTGGCCATGACTCTTGGAGGTGCGTGCTCATCAGTGTAACCCAGGTACCCAGGATACTGAGTACCCAGCACTCTTGAGAAGCGTGCTGCTCGACCCTGAAAATGCTGGAAATGTGGGGCTTTGCAGGTTACTTCTGGCCTTCAATGTGAAACTGCTCTAGATACTATCAAGTGGATCGTCACTTTAAAAAAGCAAAGTGTACATTAAAATCAGGGCTGGGAACCTTAATATTTTGTGCAGCATTCCCAACCTTGCCGAAGAAACTTAAGTCTTCCAACACTGAAAAAAAAATTATACCTCGAATGCTGAAGGCAGCTAACAACATCAGAACCTCATAATGACAATTTTTTAATATTTAATTATTGATTATTACTAAACAAATAGGGTTTTTTTAATAAGTGTTGCTAGCTTCTAAATGGAAAACTATAGCTTAAGTAATACACAGTATTACACACCACAGCAGGTTCAGGCTCATGTTGTAGCAGCCTTGTTTTTTCCAAAAGGCACTTATATCCCCTAAAACACAGGTAGGAAGGCAGCATTTCTAGGACATCTTCCCCACATAACAACGAAGAGGATTGGAAATTATTTTCTTCCTCTTGTGGGAAGAAAAATTCCAGAATTCGATGCAAGCACTCGGCTAATCTACCGTTGCCACCGTCAGTGGAAGTGCAGTGGGAAACGTGCAGTGAAACATGCCTTGATTTTAGCCTGGGCCATCCCCAGAATCACAGCTGCACGCTCCGTTCCTACCACAATGATAAGCAAGTCCAAGAGAAGATTAACGGATCGGAGCTACTCCAGAGTTGAAGCAACAACCGATTGTTCTGAAACGCATCATAAGCTGGATGTTTTCATTTCTAGCCTCCGTCTCGTGCTCACGTGGGTCAAGCTCACAACCCAAAAAAGTATGAAAAAGCTCTGGCAGCAAGGAACCAAATTTCAGCCTATTCCTTGGTGCGTTCTGCCTTTCAAACCCTGTTTTCAAGTTGCTTTCTTGGGATACTGAGATCTGTGGTACTACTTTCTGCCCAGTGCCCTTGCTGATTTTCCCTGCTTCCTCTCCAAAGCAGCCACTGTGCCCTCACGCGTGTCCGGCTGGAGGGAAAAGCAGGGCATCCGTGTGAGAGCTCTGGACAGAGGATAAGGATTTAAACACCTAAAGCATTAAAAACATTCCCACGCTCCTGCTCTCTTGGTATATTATTAAGAGTAGTCCTAAACACGTGGATATCTTTTAAAGTACTAATCTCAGGTCCACAATAAAGTCAGCATGAATCCAGCTAACACCCATTCCACAGACTTATCAGTCCCTTTGAATGAGACTTCCGTGGACTTCGGTGAACTGGCCTCACCAAGTACAATATTGCTTTCCCTTAGGCCTTGCCAATTAGAAAAACGGGACACAGAGCCCCAGTACACAGTTTTTGCTCCAAGTAAGTTGGCTACAGTCTTGGAATCTTTTCCTGAAAAACTTGTTTACTCTTAGTTTTACAGAAGCAAAAGCTTTGGTACTTACCTGGCAGAAACCGGATCGACTGTTAAGACCCATCCTTCATACTCATGTTTCTCAACGGCAGCAACTTTCACCAGTTTGTTCACATAGGTTTCCCAGTCTAGGGGGCTTTTCCTCTGCCAGTCATTCATGTTTCCTACATCCAGAACCTGGAAAATAACCCGAGCAATTAGCAGAAGCAACGAATCCTTTTGCTTTGCTCTTCACATCAGAACCGAGTTTCCCTCCAGGTAAAGATCTTCCATTCCTCTTATGCACAGTTTGCTTTTTTAAAAGCAAACATTCACACGAGTGGTTTGCGTACTGCTGCAGCTCTGTAACTTCCCACCCAGCTCACTTGGTTTTAAAACCACACAGCGAAGCCTCAAAAATCACTGTTCTGGTAACTTGCCTTAAACATTCCATTTACTCATCTGCCCTCTTACAAACCCTTGGGGATCCCTGTCCCTTGAGGTCATAAGTTTATCGCCTTTGCTCAGCACACTGGCACATCCCTTGTGTCCAAGCCCTTCCACTGCCTGTGGATGAGCGTTATCCACCGGGAACCCGGCTGTATGCCCATCCCTTACGATGGGGTGAGCAGCGAGTGCTGCTCTTCCACCCTCTTCCCCGGACCAGCCGTGCTACCGGTAACAATGGCAAAGCCAGTGCTGTCACGCCTGGGAGTCACACAACCGTTTGTCTCCATCCCAGTATCGCTCCGCCAAAGGGGCAGGAGAAAGATGGGGCAGCGCAGTGTGGGGAAGACAAAGGGCTGGAGGAAATTCCCTTTGTTCCCTCCAGGCTCCCTGACACTGCCACCCTCTCCAGTGCCTGCCTGCTCCCAGCTGCCGCTCCCTGCGGCAGCACAACACCCTCCCCGGCTTCGGAGACAGGGAAACACTCAGATATGGAATGCTTTGTAAATAGGGGTGTGCGTATCGATTACATACTATACGATTATACACTCTGACCGGTGTCTCCGGTCAGAGACACGAGGCCAGGTTGCAGAACAAGGAAGCAGGGCAGCTAGCACTTAAATCCAGCCGGTGCTCTCCTGCCTCGCCTAAATAGGGTTTGCTGACGCTCCTGCCAGTGCTGTGGGGTCGCAGACTTGAGTATGTGAAATCACAGCTCAAGGCTCTTCAAGCAGCCTGTGTGCACACGCAGATGCATGCCGTGCGTGCCCACTCCACGAAAACGTTAAGGTTGTAAGCGTATTGGAAACAGTATGAAGGGTATAGAATGAAATAGTCTTATTTTGCAGGCTTAAGGAGGCCCTTTTTTTTTTTTGTTTCAATTCAACTTCCACAGTGCTAGGGGGATTATTTACAAATGTTAATAATCTGTATTACGTTGTATTTAGCTGCTGGGGCTTTTTTCAGAGTTAATTAGAAAGCAGCATTAGCAAATCTAATTGTTTTCACTGTAAGGGCAAGCAACACGATGGGAAATCTTAGCTGCTGTTTGAAAGAGAAGCGGTGGAAAGAAGGAATGCAGTTTGGGTTTATGTAGTCATGTGCGTCACACGTTTTAGTCGCTTACAGTCTCAATCACTTCCTAACCCGCCACCTTCTGGATCAGGCCCCAGGGCGGTCTGAAGTCCCTCTGGAGCTAAACACTCGGAACACACCCGGGTTGAATACCTGCCAGTCTCAGTCCGCGCTGATTCCCTGTCTCCACTGTTGCTCCTGTCGCTGTGTAACTGTCCTGAGCCAGGACGCCCTGCAGTGTTTGCTCGGCCGTGCCTGGCGCGTACGGGTC
>NW_010255293.1:407-1287 GCF_000690775.1 Eurypyga helias | reverse complement strand
TATTTTTTTAACCCAAGATGTGAATTAATTTTTTCCCCACCATGGGACAAATTCTCTCAGATCCATCAGGGAAAGCCCACAGAAAAAGCAGTGCGGGGGGTGTGTGTGTCTGATTCCAGACCAGATGTGGCAAGCCAGCTTGGTCAGAGGTCAGGGTGGTTGGGTGCCTCTAGATCTTCCCCCACCCGCGCCTTGCCCCTGTACCCTGAGCATCACATCAGCCTCTCGCTATTAAGCACGTACCGTTTGCCCAGCGGGTCGAATCCGGGGGTTAGCGCAGGGCTGGCCCAGCAGCGAGTCTGCGGGCTGACCACCGCTCCCTGGGGATCTTCCTCGTGTCCCGTTTGCCTCACTGTACCAGGGCTGCTCGCGGGCAGCGCACGGCTCGGGAAGGGTCGGGTTCTTGGCGCAAGCTGGGAGCGGAGCGATGCTGGAAATGCGCCGGACCCCTCCAAAGCGGCCTGGAGGAGCAGCTGGGTTGGGGCAAGGAGCTGCCCGGCCATGAGGCGGACCCAAAAAGCAGCAGGATGGACCCTGCTCACCAGTCTTGGTTGTCCTGGTACCTGTGGGAGGGTGTGAAACAGAGCACGGCCCCAGCCCAGGGCTGCCGGTCTGGCAAGAGGCCCTCCTTGGGGAGGGGGTACCCCCAGGCCCTGCTGCCTGGTGCCCTGTCACTTCTCTCTGCTCCTTCAACGTTGTGCGTATAAGGTCTATTTTTGTGGCAGCATCTCATTTTTCCGCTCTGTGATCTCTTTGTGTTGCTGTTCAGACAAATGATGCTGAGGAGAAAGAGATGTCCTGAAACTCACCCCCTCGATTTGGTTACGTATTAAAAGGCGATTTGCTTTGTATGGTGGTGATGGTTTGTTTTGACCCGAAA
>NW_010255293.1:0-360 GCF_000690775.1 Eurypyga helias | reverse complement strand
TTCCATTTCCCTCCTGACTGAGCAAGTGTTTGAAAAAGCCCACTTTGGGCTTAGCCCCGGGGCGATTTCTCTGGGTTGGGGTGAAGGAGGAGGGCAGTCCTGGCTCACCCCCTGCGCTGGGGCTGGCACCGCTGCCGGGGAAGGGCTGCGCGTTGCTTTGCGCGGTTTTGAGGAGGAACCCAGCCATGTGGGCGCCATCGGACGTTCCAGGCGATGGAAACGTGGGTTTCTGCCACGTTTTCTGCCAGGGTTGTTGCCCTGCTTGTCCGTGCTCTGACCTTGCTGGGGGCCTGGCCAGTGACTCGGTGGAGCGTTTTGGAAGGGCAGAGCTGTGGGGGGCTCTGGCTGGTGCACGCACCC
>NW_010255292.1:0-2221 GCF_000690775.1 Eurypyga helias | reverse complement strand
AAAAAAAAAATGGAAAAACGGGCATGTCCTGTCAGGTAGGACAAGCTTAACCCTGAAAGCTTAACCCAGCTTAAAAGCTTCACAGCAGCTTAACCCTAAAAAAGTTGACTTCCTCAATGAATCGCTCACCACCTCCCAGTTGTATTTGTGCTCCCTGATGGTTCCGGAGGGGGCTCGGTGACTTGCAGACCTGAACATAAAACGTAGTTCTCCACCAGCTTATGAAGCACGTGTATGAGGTCAGGGGTCGAACGGCGTTTGCTGTAGGTGTGAATCTGTGTGCGCAAAGGCAGATGGTACAGTCTTAAACTCGCCTGCCGGGTTTTGGTCCCGTGACTCACATTAGGTATTGTCTTCGTGTGTAATCCCATGGATTTCATGGCATTACTCGATACAAATATGGGTATGAAAATCCCAGCCACCAGCAGGAAGGATTTTTCTTTTGTCAGGGAAGGGTTAGAAATCTGGGCTGCTAAAAGAGGCACTGCATTGTGTTGGGGTTTCTTAATTTACTTTCTCTTCTCTCTTCCAAGCCTGAACGCTCCTCCGCCTTTGTTTCTCTGACAAGTGGTATGTGAGATTGATAACTCGGTTACTGCGCCCTCACCCCAGGGCCTTAATTCCCAAAGGGCCTCTACAGCAGCTCCAGCAGATAGAATCTCATCATTCTGTGTGTGACCAGAAGTGATGTACTTAGTGCCTGCAGAAACAGGTGTCTTCTGCTTTCAAAGCAAATGCATCTGCGGTAAATGTTCCTTCCATGTTGTAAGGCTAAGTTAATACTGTCCGTGTCCATCTTGAGCTTTACTGACGCTTTTCAGAGCGTGTGCAAGGTTTTTTTCTTAAATAGTAGCAGCTTTCAACCTTTCTGTGCCTCAAGCATGGAAAACTTCTCCAGCTTTAATGTTATTTAAAAAAAAAAAAAAAGAAAAAAGGGAATTAGTGCTTCTTTGGTGGTGTTACTTTAAAAATATTAGTAATAATGAGTGGAAAGCTGTGATTAATATTTTTATAAGTGCTTTTGGGACAGTATGTTTCTCACTTGCTTCTTAATTAAGAATGGTGATATCCTACGTTTTACTCTTGAGAGAGCAAGTAAGCAAGTGTGCAGAGGACAAAGCAGAGCTCCAGAAACAGTGCGTTTGAGCTCTTACTTAGGTAGTGGGCATTATAGAAGAGGGTGCACTTGTTGCACACAGAGCACCAGGAAGTCACTGCAGATGTCGTTCTCAGCTCCTTGCAGCCTTGGCTGTCCCGGCTGTTGCTCCCGTGGGCAGCCGGTGCAGTGATGCTCAGCTGAGGGTCACCAGGTGAGTGGCCGGAGCACAGCTATATCGCCCACTCCTCTGGCCCGTCCTGCCGTCCCGTGGCTGGCCCGGAGGCTGCAGTCCCCAGGCTGTTGAGTTTTACAGCCCAGCCACTAGCATACACTGCAGTCAGCAGTGGTTTACAGTCATGCTCTGAGCTGTAAACTCAGGTGGCTCAGGAGGAGGCACATGATTGTTCAGTGTTTCCGCAGAGGAAATGAAGACCTGTACTAGAGATATCGCATGGATTTGGGGGTGGGGGGGGAGTCATATCTCCCTAATCACCCCAGCATGCTTTTGTGCAGCTTTTGTGGAGGGAGCACAGTTATTCAAAGCACAGTTATTTCAAAAATACGGCAGCAGTGAACAGAAAAGAAGAAAAGAAAGACTAGCAGACATTCCTGTAATTGCTGTGCGTTAAAAGAATACCCAGGGATTCCTGGATGCATGAGGTCTTCTTGGCCTGTGTTTTAGTTGCCTGAACAATTTAGCAGTTTGTACCTACTGTGGCATACTTCTGAAAGACATTTTTTCTGTATTTTTTATAGAAGTTATTCTTTCCTGACCTAGCCTCTTTCTATAAAACCAGCTTGCCTTTGTTGCCTTTACAGCTCTGTGTCTGACAGAACAAAACAGTACTAACAAATACTGATCTTTTCTGAAGATGGGGTTTAGCAGTTTGGGTTGCTCTAAATCCATGGAAGGGTGGTCACTCTTCCCAAGCTGGGAATGAGTGCTGTTCGAGTCCCTGAAGAGCCCCGGCATCCCATCGTTGTTTCTAGGAACAACAGATCTCAACAAATCTGACCAGGAGTCCATGATCCCTTTGGCAGCAGCTCTCCTGGCTGGCTGCCCAGTCACGACTCTCACCACTGCCCTGTCTGGTGTCTGTAGGTTGCTGCAGGTGGGGAAGA
>NW_010255291.1:0-6418 GCF_000690775.1 Eurypyga helias | reverse complement strand
AAAAAAAAAAATCACTTAAGATGCCTCAAGTCTGATGATGTTTGACGCCAGAAATAATGTTCAGTGCAATCAGAGTGTACAATTTTTCCTTTTTCTTCATGCCATCAGAACGCTAGTTTTTATTTTACTCTTTCTTTTTAAACCCTCCTTACTAGGAATGGCCCTTGCCCATTCCGTAACGCTAAGTGCATCACCTTTGCTGCCCAAAAAGGCAGGTAAGCTGCTCTTCGTGGTACTTGGGCCAGCTGCTGCTTCAGGATTAGAATAAAAGGGGATTCCAGAGCTTGGGATCCTGAGGTTTCTCCCCTCCAAGGCGGTGCTTAGTACACTGCCAGTACACCAGTGAGCCAAACAATAACGTTGCCAGTAATACAGCATTGATGGAATAGTTCCCCAAATGGAACATCATGCAGAACATTCTCCTGTTCTTGGGGTTTCACTGTAGTCTGCAGTTAGTGCACATGGTATCTTGCAATTTCAGTACAGACTGTGTGTATTCTTGTCTGCCAGTCTCTCGCTAACCTTTTGCAGATGATACAGTTTTACAAATGCAAGTAAAATTAATTTGGGATGTGGTGGCTCTTATTGTAAATATGTACTCATTTTAAATCCCCTGTGGTATTTTGATTTGTCTTTCCGTTTTCATCATTAAGTACATTCTTATTAAAAATGTCCTTTGGGATAGGCAGAAGGTAAGCCAATGTGATTGCTATTTGCCTAATCATAGCATGAGCAAGTTTATCTGAAACTTTTTCTAATTTTCATCTTCAACAAAGCTTACAAAAATAAGCAAGAATATCAATGGACATTTTTAATAACGATTGGGTAATATCATTAACTGTTGCTGGCCCAAATCTCAGACCTCTACTTGTGTCAATTCACCTTAAAGAAGTGCCACTTAAAGAACTTTTGTTTGATCTTGGCGATTAATTTTTTGTAATGCACTGCTTATCTCTTTTTTTTTTTTTTTTTGGTTTTAAAAGCACAATCACTAAACTTTGTTTGTAAACCATTGTAACTATTAACCTTTTTTTTTTTGTCTTATTGAAAATGTTAAGCATTTGTTTGGGATATTTTTCATCTTTTTGTTAATGCTCTATGTTTGTATTTGGAATATTTGAATGATGACAGACAGTAAAGTAACAAAAGTAAATGTGGGCCATAATCAAAACACTTCTCACTTTTCCTGGACTTACAGAAAATTATCAATTTTGCCATGGCCTCTCTCAACATTGGATTATCATTAAAGCTGAAATAGAGGCATTAGTTGCATTGAATTTGCCAAATGATGTCCTCTGTCTGTAGATTTTATGATCTTTTTTGTAATTATGAAATTTCTTTGTCATTGGTGCTAATGGAAAAATGTGTGTTTGTTTATTGACAGCTATCAGGACTAGCCCCAATGAAAAAAAAAAAAGAAGGAAAAAAAAAAAAGGGTTTTGGTGTTTACCGAGGACTGAAATTTTTCATTTAGCTAATTTTTAAAGAAAGGTTCCATAGAAAGGGTGTGCAGTACTAAAGGAACAATCCATGTGATTAATGTTTTCATTATGTTCATGTAAGAAACCTCATATTTTAGCCATAATTTTGCATACTGAGGATCCAATAATCAGAAAAGTAATTTTTGTCACATTATTTATTAAAAATGTTCTCAAATACATTCTCTTTCTTGCGTAGTTTCTTGTGTGCCCTGAAATGTAATTTTAGGGCCAACTCTGATCTTACCTCTATTGATAAGAGCCAGAATCTGTTTCACCGAAATCATGCAGTCACAGTACCGTGAGCAAAGTGGGAGAGAGCTGGTTGCAGCCTAAGATTTTACATAATTACAATTGATTGCCTTAAAGATCTGATTTCTGGGTGCTTCATGAACTGTGATAACAAAAACGTCTCTTTGCCTGCCAATTTCCAGAGAGAGATGATGAAGAAAATCTGTACCAACAAAAGCATTCACCTCAGGGGTGAGGCACATTTGTTACAAAGGGAATAAGATCCAAATATGTGAAGGGAATGAATATTACGAGTCATGTGTTTGTTGGGGCCTGCACAAATACAAGGTTTCTTACCTGCCTGCTGTCTTCCTGCGCTGAGGCTATTCTGTGGTCAGCAGAGTCCTGCTGTGGGTCATAATCAAGTAGGTGATGGTCCCTTTTCCACTCATGAGTGTTTGGAAGCCACTGTTCCTACTGATCACTCCATTCTTGCCCTTCCTTGCCCTACACCAATCATCCCAGTTTAAAAAAAAAAAAATAAATAGCACATTCCAATTAAAAAAAAAGGCAAAACCAAAAACACTAGCTCTTTTACTCAATAGAACCTTTTTGCTTTTTGCTCATTATCTTTTTCCATACCTCTCCTTTCCCAAGGGCTTTAAGCAGGCCAGAGCCAGACCCTGAGGTGCTACAGTGTAGTACCGCACCGAGTGTCATGCTGCAGAAGAGTGCTAGGGCTTTGACAACTTAATCAGGCCTAAGCCTCAAGTACAGGGTTTTTTTCGTAATTGTAGCTTTGAAGCAGCTACTAAGATAGTAGAATAAATTACATATGTTACCTTTCTATGTTGCTTGGTTTTTTTGGTGTCTTCAGTCCTCATGCCTGAGTTCAGACCGGCATGTGTTAGAGCCACCAACACAATCCTGATGGGAGCCCGTAGACCAGGCTGTGCCGCAGGAGACATCCATCTGGCCTGCACTATTCCTTTGGAGGACACAGGAGAGGTTGATTTGCTGGGCACAGACTGCTCTAGCAGCTGATTGTCTTTCCTGGCACCAAGAATGGCCTCATGGTTTGGGGGCCTGCAAGGGTGCTGGGAGAGGACTTTTTATAAGAGCCTGTAGTGATAGAACAAGGGGTAATGGGTATAAATTGAAATCAAGGAGGTTTAGATATCAGGAAGAAGTTCTTCCCAGAGAGGGTGGTGAGGCACTGGCACAGGTTGCCCAGAGAAGCTGTGGATGCCCCATCCCTGGAAGTGTTCAAGGCCAGGCTGGATGAGGCTTTGAGCAACCTGGTCTAGTGCAAGGTGTCCCTGCCCATGGCAGGGGGGTTGGAACTAGATGAGCTTTAAGGTCCCTTCCAACCCAAACCATTCTATGATTCTATGATTCTATGATCAAGCCATTGCTGTAGCAGGGTGTGGGGAATGAGGTGGAGCTCCATGCAGGGTCCCTGAGCACATCAGCCCCCTGGCACAAAAGCTCCAGCTGCTGCCAAAGGTGTAGTGGTGCATCCCAAAACTGGGACACAGTTGCAGTTGTAGTGTGTAGGCCTCTGTAAGGTTTATCTGTCCAGAAACACTGTTGCTGCATGCCTGAAATAACAGGTACTCGCCTCATTCTTTACTGGCACGATGTCATGCTGGAAACCATGTGTCAGACCCTCAGCTGATGTCCATCTCCACCTGCATGGCATCATCGGAAGTCAGATTCCCGCTGAAGTACTGACCTCAAACAGTGGTAAGTGGGAAAATCTTGCCCAATTATTTTTTTTTATTGATTTGCTATAAATAAGCTTGATGGTTAATGGTATTCCCTAAGAAGTTATTTGGAAAGTTTTATGATTGCATTCAGTTGTGAGTAGCAATATCTTGAGGCAGTTTATCACAAGAGTTCTTACACCCACACTGCATCCTCAATGCATTGTGGTCTTACCAAAAACATGGTAGTGAAGATAAAATATGCAACAGCTTGGTCTTAAAATTGTAACTCCTGTTAATCACTATTGATACATACTTAACTTGGTCTTTGGCATTCAGGAGCAGTAAAACTAGGCCTTTTACACATTGCTACTTTACCTAAACAAGGATTCGGTGATCAGAAAGCCAACACCACGGAAGAAAGTAGTGTTCAGAGGTATTGATTACACTGTATACCTGAAGAAAACAAGTATTTTACTGGAAAATCTGAAGTATTTGTGTGCTGATTAATACAATGGATGTAGAAGTTTGATTTTTTTTTCCTTGTACTGTGTTTGGTGAAGTCCTGTATGAGTTACTGTTACATTAGACTTTGCTCAAAGTAAAATAATATTTCTTATGATACTGTGAAAGATGTTTAAAAACATCGCAATTACAAAACAAAGTGGTTTTATTTTAGGGCAGTGCAAATATACTCTAGATCTGTATTTGCAAAAATTGTATGGGAGTAGGTTAGCTGTACCTGATCATGAAACTTAAGCAATGCAATTTACTTCAAGTCCTGCAAATATATTTGAACTGTCTACCACCTTAACTTCCTATGTTCCAGAACCAAGTATTTGTTAAAATACCAACCTAGTTAATTGATTGCTTTAGTTAGCGTGTACATTTTACACAATGTGTGGCTTTTAGCATTTTCTACTTTAGTTTTCCATAATCTATTATCTTCCTTGAATATACTTAAGGAAGAAAGAACTTCCATGGGAAAAATGGAAATACTGTTCTGCAAAATGTTTTTTTCAAAATCTAATCTCCAACCTCTGTATTCATAGCTCCTAAAATTTTTTTTTTTACTGTCAGCAACAGAACCATCTATTAAAAATGAAATGTTCTATATCCCTTAAGTAAAGCTTTCGTATTAATTGAATGATCTAATTACAAGTGGCAAAAGTGTTTATAAAGATTGTTTTGCTTATGTAACAGTTGAAAATTCTTTGCAAATGGAAGTCCTACTGCTTATGTATCAGAGAAGCATTATGTTTAGCGTGTACACAGCAAGATACTGGTATCTGCAAATGCAGATTCACATGTGTATACAGTTTTGTATTTGCTGAGATTAAGGTTGGGAACTGAGAGTCCAAACTGAGTTCCAAACACTCAGCTGAAAGGCAAGCATGCGTATGGATGTGTAAGGTTTACCCACTCATAAGTGGTTCCCAGTGTTGCCGTTGATGTCATCCTCACTGGACGTGTCCTTCGACACCTTCGTTTTGTATTGAACTAACTGAAAATTTCAGAATTCAAATCACAAGATGAAGCTTTAAAATTCACAAGTGCAGATTTCAGTGTGAGATGTTTATTCAGGTTTTATTTTCTTTACTTTTTTACATGATGATTTTTCTGTTGCCTGTAACACCACAGAAAACACAGAACCAGTGCACTCTTATCCTGTCTGTGACAGTGAAACTTTTGAAGATCAGGAACATTATTTCTTAAAATATTCCTTTCTTTTTATCAAGCCACTGAATTGTGAATCGTAGAAACAGTCAGATTTGAGATGGCACTGTGGAAGTGAGCATGCCTTACATTTTATGTTAATAATGTGCTGTGTATGGGAAAAAATTCCATCCTATTCAGAAAGAGGAAAAGGAATTGATTGGTGAAACTGGAATCCACGGTCCGTGAAAGCCATAAAGCAGGAAGGCAGGCTGGAGAAGGGGAATCAAGGCATATAAAGAGAAAGAAAAATTGAGGAACTGAGGAACCCAAGTCTCGCTGATGCTAATGGCAAAAATCCTGTTGAACTGAACGGTCCTGGAGGTGAATTACCTCCTTACAGACTTGGTAAACAGTAGGCACCACAGTGCAATGAACATCGGGAGAAGAGTGAAATCCGTGCTGCATGCTTCATTTGTTCTGTGTCCTTGCTAAATATACACCAAATGGGCTCATTTTAAGCTGCCAGAAGAGGAAAGTGGGGTTTTAATTCACCGTGGCATTCAGCTTTCTTGTTGCATGAGATGATGAGGATGGGACCTACTCGGCTCTAGTCTCTGGCATAAAGTGGAGCCAATTGCTTTGCAGAATTTTTTTGTTGGAGCATGATGATCAAAGCCATGATGTTAAAAATGGTGTTTATTGAATTTTTTTTTCAGGCCTAATGTATTTTTATCAAGAGTAATATCAGGAAATGTAGCATAAAACTACTTAGTATTGACTTTTATTCTGTGGCTTCCCACTGGTTTTCAAGCACAGGTCTGGTTCAAAGTCACCCACAAGGGATAACAGTAAAGGAGCCCTTATGGGCTTTGATGCATAGAAGGATAAAAGAAAAACAAAGCAAAAAAAAACACCCTAACCCCCACCCCCTGCCCTCCTTCAGCAAATAATAACTAATAGGGGATTTCTAAAGCATTTGGATAGCATGAAAATAATGGCCAAGAACCTTTATTTCTGCAATGTTAATTGTCACAGAATCAAAGATTTCATTGTATTCCTGAACAAGATGTTTGCGAAAGAAATTGCACTCTACTGAGCCAAGCACAGAGCAATGCAGTTTCTTGTACCTAGTAAAAGCCCCCAAAAAGTGAAGCTGAGAACTAGGTCCTGCCACAATTGTCTCAGCCGCCTGCCAATTCTGCACCCCCCAATTGCTCACCTTACTAATGCAAATTAAAGGGGAATAAGACATTAGTTTCTACAACCATCATTAACAGATACTGCAAAAGTCGTAGGGGTAAACAATACATAACTGCCAAATGGCTTCATATATATATTTTTATA
>NW_010255290.1:0-1159 GCF_000690775.1 Eurypyga helias | reverse complement strand
TAGCCGGAGTTAAACCATGACAAAGACACAAAATGTAAGCCTCCAGTACCTGAGGGAACTAGCTGTGCTAGAGATAGTTCATCGTGATGGGAAGAATCATGGAATGGTTTGGGTTGGAAGGGACCTTAAAGATCATCTAGTTCCACTCCCCCTACTGTGGGCAGGGACACCTTCCACTAGACCAGTGAAGAAGTAAAACCACAGATATTTTCAACAGGATAGAAGTAGTGGACCTTGACATTTGAAATAGTTAAAGTATTGTTCAACTTTGTAAGGACTTGCTAGCAAAAAGGACTGTAAGATAAGTATAAACAAACCGAACAAGTAAAAGTTTTCAGTCTACTTAAGCCTAAACAAATGATAGTTGCTATGGTAACAGACTATAGATGAGAAACTATTGTACAAGGTGAACCAAGCAGGCCAGACCTAAGGAGGAGACCCTAAGACAAACAACTGAAGGATTGGGCTAAGCATATGCAAGACGGAGGGGTGAAAAGTTCAGCAATGAAGCGGAGCCTTTATCTGGAGACGCCCCGAGATAGACCACCAGAGGGCAATATGCTTGCATAAAAAGGAGGAACAGAATGCAAATTAATTCCCTGAAATGTAAAGGACTTCTCAGAAAAAAAATGAATATGTATGAACAGTTGCTATGTAAGCTGAGTAATCACCTGCTTTAGGCACACACTTTTGGTGGAATGATCCCCAGTGTGCAAAGCATTGCAATAAAGAATACCTGCTTAACAACTTCAGTTGCTGAGTTGAATCTATCACAGCATCACCAGGTTGCCCCAAGCCTCATCCAGCCTGACCTTGAATGCTTCCACGGATGGGCCATCCACAGCTTCTCGAGGCAACCTGTTCCAGTGCTCCCCACCCCCTCCATGAAGAAGATAGATCCAGATGAAGTTAACTGCACACAACCCATGTAGAGGAAATTAATGCAGAATGGACCACCCTCATTAGCCAGTGTGTTTTCAGCACTGACATGTTGAAGGGATCTGGAACCGACAGTGGAGGAGGTGGTTCAACAGTTCCGGGACTATGAGGACACTGTTTCTGCCCCCATAGAGGCCTGTGTCTCGGCTGTAGAGAAACTGTCCAAAGAGCTCAAGAAATTCAAAAAGGAGATGCTCCAATCCCCACCTGCATGAGCCAG
>NW_010255289.1:0-7541 GCF_000690775.1 Eurypyga helias | reverse complement strand
GCAGGTACCGGAGCGGGGGGCTTTGACTCTAAGATTTGCCGCGTTTTCCCGTGGGATCCGCTCCTCCTCGGTGGGATCTACCCCATCCTGACGGGAGCTGACCATTCCTGATGTGATCTTCCCCCACCCCAATGGGATCCGGCTTTCCCCAGTGGGATCTGACGGTTCCTAACGGGATTCCCCCCAGTGGGATCTGGCTTTCCCCAACATGATCATGCTGGTGGGATCTGAGCCTTCCCGATGGGATCTACCTCTTTCTGGTGGGGTTCCCAGTCCTGGAAGCTGGGGAGGGCAAACTTTTCCAGCGGGTTGGGAAGCACTAGAGCAGGCCGCGGATAGCAGGGATGCGGCAGGGGGGGTCTGGGGCACCAGGGGGCGCCACCCGCGGGCTGGGGCTCAGCAGGGTGCGGGCAGGAGCTGACCTTCCTGCCGGAGGAAGGTGCTTGTGCTGGCTTTGCAGAATGAGTAAGAACAACAGCGATGGGTGTTCGGGGTTAAAACCGCCCGACTGCTGGTGGCCAGTTTAAGCGACTTGAGGATGGCAGGATCAAAGCTGGGTGTCAAACAAGCGCTGGGTGTCAAACAAGCCAGAGGAGCAGCACTCGCCCTGGGGCGAAAGGCGAGTCATGTTTGTGTGCAAATACTGCCCTCACAGTAGCCACGCAAACCAGCCCGGCCTCGCTTTAATCTTTGTTACTGTTTATCTCGGTCTGTTTCTCTTTCCTCCTCCTTTCTTTCGTTTTTTTCCCACTTTTCCTTTGCTCCCCAAAATTTCCAAGAGCTCTGGTGTTCTGCTCTCTTTACCCTGAGGGATGCTGGCACCACATTCACAGGTTCTCTGGGCTCAGAGCTGCTGCAGCTCAGGTGCTTCTTTCCATCAGCTCAGTCTGGAATCCTGGATCTGAACACTGAGGAGCTTTGGGGTGTTGGGACCCCCTGTGAGGCTTCAGGACTGTCTTCTGCCAACTCTTTGCACACATGATCCCCTTTCTAGCTTCTCTCCTTTCATGGGCTTTTGTCTTCCTCACACGGTTCCTGCTGGAAGAATTCCTGGTGTGCTTGCAGACACCAGCGAGCCCTCGAGTTCTGGTCGCAGCAGCCTGGTGGGACAGCAGCTGCAGGGGCAGAAAAACATCCCTGCATGCATGACCTCTTCCTACCTCCACACATTGCTGGTGCTTGGCTCAGGACACGCGTTTTTGTGGCTAGCAGTGGCACGGTCCTTCTTGCAGGCATGGAAGCAGCAGGGGAGGAAGAGGAGCAGAAGGAACCAGGGCAGGTGTTGCAGCCTCTGTGTGTGTGTGTGGTGGGTAGGAGGACTCGACCTGTTGCTTTAATTCACCTCTGATGAGCTGCCTGGTTCTCTTAGTCATGTTAAGTGTCGAAGGACCTGCATGAGTAATGAGGATGCTCATCAGCTTCAGGGTTCAACCTTAGGCAGGGGCAGCTTCTTCCCATGCCCCTCTGAGCACTGCCTTCTGACCAGGAAGACTTGAGGGAAAGATGGGGCTGTGGAACACCCTGGAAACCAAGTTCTAGGGACGCTGCTATAAAGATGTCCTTGATAGGGCTGAGCTTGTCTTGTTTCCTCTCTTCACTTTCTTTGACAGGGATTTGGGCTAAGCTGACAGAAAATGCTCTTGCATCTGGATAGGGATGCTGGGAGGTCTACAGAGTGTAAGGCTGTGTGTATGTGTGCTTGTGCCCTTTTTATTTCTGTCCAGCCTCAAAGCCTCTTCCTTTACCACACACATGCTGCTCAGCTCTGCCAGTGACAGTTGCTCTGGAGCTGCAGCCACCCCGTGCTGGAAAGGTCCTGGACACTGTTATTCATGTGGTGGAGCTGGGACAGGAATTGCAGTGGCGTTCCTGCATCTCTCGGGTCTAAGCAGAAACGTGCTGTGCTGCTATCCTGCCATGCCTCCCTGGCGTCCAGAGTCCTCACGCGCTGCGAGGAGGGGATGTGTTTTGGTTTGTTGAATGGCAGGAAACACTGCCACAGTGAACCCTTTAGTGTCGCAATGGTCTGATAAGCTGAAGGACACTGGAGTGGTTTATCATTTGTTATCCGATTAGGAGGTGAAAGGCTGGACAGTATTTCAATGGAGATGCTGAACTGCTGCTGTTGGAGGCAATATAAAATACGCTGGTGTAGTGTTTTACAAGATGCTGTAGAGTTTTACTATAATGGCTTGAAAAGCTGTAGTAGCTGGCTGTGACCTTCCTTGTCCTCCGGGATAAATACTGTACATCGATGGAGGCCACGTGTGCTCTGCATTTTGCTGTCCCAGCTGTAGTTTTCAGTGTGCTGCAAGTCTGTGTGTCCAGCCGGTTTCCTTGGGAGGGAAGAATTGCTTAATAAAGCAGGGAGCAGTAAATACGTTCATGTGGCAGAAGCTGTGTGATGATACAAAAGAAAAACTTGTGTGTCCCCAGCCTTGCCACGTGTGCCGGCTGAGCTCCTGCCAGGTTTCTTGCTCAGTCTGGGCGGCTGCATCCAGGATGGTTTTGGCAGCAAGGTGGCAAAGTCAAAACTGACACCAGGGACAAATTTCCAGGGAAGCTGAGAGTTCTCAGCCTGAAATAAGGATTGCTAGGAGCTGCTGTGTGCTTCCCAGGGGTGGGCTCTGTGGAGTGGGCCCGATTTTGCTGTAAGGGGTTGGGCTCATGGAGGGGGGATGCTGTGAGTCTGCAGCAGGGAGGTGGGGGAGCAGCAGGACTGACCCACTGCCAGTCTGAATTTGTCTTCTATGGTTTATCCAGAAGAGGGGAGAGACAGGGAGAGGTGGAGGCTCCCATCCTTCCTGCAGTGCATTTCTTGGAGCCGGAGGAGCCGGAGAAAAGGTCACGAAGCAAAAGCTGCAAACCATGTTCATGAAGGTAGGCCCAGCTTGCTCCCTTCTACTCTGCTGCATCTGTCAGAGGTTCCTCACCAATGCCCTGGTGGTCCCGGTGCCCATACCCCTTGCTGGTGGTCTCCTTAAGCTATTTGCAGCTCCACAGCTGACGTCTCTTCCCTATCTGTGGCTTGGCCAGAACCTGAAGACAGCACACGCCTGGCTGCTGTGTTTCTGTCTCCCTGTTTTCTGACCTTTTGCTTGGCTAAATAAAAACACACTGGGTCTGGTGCCCAACTGCACCCCTGGGAGCACTGCTGGACTCAGCTGAGCTTTGCAGGTATTCCTGGCAGCAGGACTGCTGTCCCTCCAAACAATGAATTGGAAGCATCACCCTGATCTTACATGATGTTTTCTGCAAACACGGCTGGAAGAAGTGTTCCCAAACCACGTGCATTTGGGGCTGTCGGGGAGGAGGAAGAGGGCGGTCAGCCTTGGGCTCCCTGATTCAAAAGGAAATTGTGCAGGTACTGAATAGCCTAGTGTTCAGTTTTGCTGTACAATTGGCACTTCTGCTTGCCTTTCCTAGCAGTGATTGTCTTTTTGCGGAGGGACCCCATGCAGGAAGCTACGACGTGCATGCTGGGGAGGTCCAGACTGCTCTATGGAGCACGCAGAGGAGGGGAAGCTTCTCTGTTGTAAAAAGCATGAGGGTCTGAGAAAACAACTGAAAAGTCTGTGCAGCTTTGGGACATGTCCTCTAGGGTTAGAATATTTAAGTGTCTGAATCTTGCAGTCAGTGCCAGCCTCATGGCCATGCCACTTGTACTGAGCTTGCCGAGACCACAGGAGGCCAGGGAGCTGGGCCTAGGTCACCCCTGTTGAAGCAATGTTGAGTCTGTAAAACAAAATCCAAGTCAGTTTTGAACAAAAAAATCAGCTGTGCTCAAGTTATGAGTATATATCAGTTGCTTCACCCCACGCTTTCTTTTCCTGTTGTTTTAAGTTGTATTTTGCATGAAGAAGTGTTTCCCATTCAGCTCGCCCTTGACCTCTCTCTGCTATCTGCAGGTGACCTGCAGGACCCCAAGGAAGAAGTGGCTCTGACCAGCCTATCTCCCAATGGAAACTATGAAGAAGCTGCTGGAGACACGGACACCTAGAGCTGCTGGGTGCCCAGAACAGTCTGTGTCCCAGATCTGCCCAGATTTGGAACAGTGGGAGGAGGAGCTGGTACATGTCCACTCAGCCTCTCCTCTGAGGACCCAACGCTCTAGGGAGAAGCTGCTTGACTTAACTCGCCAGGGTCTTCTGTAGCTGCCCGCAGCCTCTGAGGTCTGTGCCAGAGAGCCATACCCTGCTGCACCCTGCTGCCTGGGGGTGCCTGGAGCTGCCGGGGGACACTGCTTCTGAGAAGCTCTTTGGGGACATACCTCATGGCCTGGGTAGGATGGACTTTGTCTATGAAATGCAGCCACCTGCTTGAAGAAAGAGGAATTCTTTCTAATTCTAAGCTGAGTTCCTTGCTGAGACTGGCAGGGCTGGCCTCCCTGGCAAACAGATTCTGTTGCCTTGTTTTCCTGCTTTATTGCTGCTTTGAAGTTCCTGTCCTCTCTCTGATCAAGGGAAAAAAAAAAGACAAATAACATGGTGCCATGGAGACTGCAGTGGGGCTAAACATGAGGTCTTGGATCTACCAGCTACTGAAAAGGCTTGAATGTAATTGTGTAATGTGAAAAAACGCAGTAACAGCCCGCTGTGGGTAGCAAGAATAATGCAAAAGGTACTGGTAGTAATGGCAGCTGGAGTGGAGCGTGGAGCAGGATTCACTCCTCTGGCTTGTCCTGGTGCTCACAGACTGACTGATGGACAGCCTGGGTTGGAGGGGGTGGCAGACGGACACTGCCATGTGGCTGATGCTAGATGGGGTTATGGGAGATGCCCATCTTACCTGGGACATCTCCACAGCCGTGTGGTAGCAGGTCTTGGAGGTGGCCGGCAGCATTCCTCTCAACAAGGTGTGACTGCTTCACAAATACACAGAAATAATCTATTTACGTACTTCCAAAGGGCTGCCTGTACCCTGTGGGGTAACACAATTAATTCCAAATCCTTGGTTTGTGAGGAATACTGTCATCATGGTAGGAATACCTTTTTTATTTTTACTTTAATGCAACATAAACCAGATCTTGTTTTATTTTCAGCACAAGCTGGGTTTTGTTTGGGACTGGCTGTCCTTTGGAATTTCAGGACAGAAACCTCAGCCCATCATGTCCCACCTCTTCTCTGGGTTAGCTGCTGAATTACGGCCATACATGCTCCATGCATGTCTATTCTTTCTCTCATTCCTTTTTTTCCCCAGTGGCAGCTGAAATGCCTGCACTCCTGCCAGCTCCAGCCAGTACTGTCTCCCAGCAGTGTGCCTTCGGCATCTCTCTAGCTTTTACCTGGAGTAGGGAATGGTTTTTTTACCCAGCTCTGCTCCTGATCATCAACATTTTTCAACAAACCATTTTTCTGTGCCTCAGTTTCCCCAACAGTAGGATGAGGACAGCAACACCTACCTACCTCGCTGGAGTAGTGATGGTAATGCTGGAGCAGAGCTTAGCAGCTCTTAGGTTTAGAGTCTGTGCCTTTTGGGATGGTGCTTTGCCCTTCTGGCTGGGAGAGAGCGGCTGAAAGTGTCCGGGACATGCTGGCAGGGTTGAGTGGGAGACATGGGGAGTGTTTCCATGTGTGCTCAGCAAGCCTCTGTGTTACTACACTGCTTGCTTGAATGTTGTAGGATAGTTAGGCTTGGTCTACGTAGGAAAGCTTTGCCTGAAATGTAGCTGTAAGGTGCTGCAGCTGCTCCATAAGAAGCATGTAGGGAGGGGTAGGTGGATGCCACGTTCCTGTGAGCAGCGTTTGGGGAAGCACATACCACATCTCTTCACAGCAGCAACACTTCTCTGTGTGGGTGTGGGCTGAGGAGAACGAACCTAGGAGATAGCTGACATTGGTGGAGTGTTTTGCTCTGCAGAGAGGGCACCAAACCTGCTCTCCTTCCAGCCTGCAGGATTTCTGTACATTTTCTTTGCTTATGGCCAGGTGGAAAATACAAACGTAACCAAGTGACTTGGTGTGGAGGGGCTGTATTTGTGACCTCAGGCCTCAGCACTGAGTAGTAAGTGCATCTTAGCGAGATGAAGGTATCTTCCTGCTTTGTCCCTTGCATGAGCACATCGGTCTGATGTGTGGGGTAGTCCCTCTGCTCATCTTCACAGCAGAGCCCAGGTCGCTGGGCTTTCCCAATAAAGCCCTTGGTTAGGTAAGTCCAGTAGGACTTGCCAATATGATCAGGTGAATCTTTATTTTCTTGCAGTATTTGGCCGTTGCCACCTAGAATTTACCAATGAAGAGGTCCCCAAGAGCACAGATTTGCAGTTAAACCTATCTTAGTACTACAAATCCAATGGATTTATTTACTAGTAATTTTTAAGTAGATCATGCAAGTTTACCCTTGTAGTGAGACTTTTGTGGAAGTGGATGAACTGGCTGGGGTGTAGAAGGTGTGAGTGGGAATACATTTGACCAGAAGTACTGTTTTCCCATGACTGAGGAATAAAAGTGACTTGAATTATTATTTTCTTTCACTAGCTAGATATGCAGAGGTGCAGCAGATACTTTACATGCTTAATTGATTTAATAATATAAGGGCACTGTTATTTTATGTGCTTGTTGTAAAGAATAACTATTTAATTCCTGAGTTGGAACATGCTTTGGTTTGCTTTCTGTTTGTCATGCTGCCAATCCTTACAGTAGCATTGTGCAGTATATACATATATATATATCCCAATGTATGGTGTCCAGAAGATCAGCAAAATTGGTCTGGGTGCAGCTCAGGTGGGGTGCTCACCTGTGGCAGCGGGGAAGGCTGGAGACCATCTCAGTGTTCTGAGAAGAGTGAGGCTGACCCTCTCAGCAATGTGGGTAGGGCTCTGATAACTTCCATTAAGAACATTCACTAACTAAGGCCGTTTGTTTTTTTTTGAGGAATTCAAGCCCTTCAGATAGTATTTTTACCTATTTGGTAGAAACAGGTAGAAATCAATGCTGCTGAAATCTGGATGTTTTGTTGAGCAGCACCATTGCTCTTGAGCTGGATTTTCTTTGGTGCAAATCCCCTAGCCTGGATTTCCCAACTGTCCATCCTGGAACCAAAGCCGGAGCCAAAAGTATGCTGTGCCCCCCCCACAACTGGGGCACCTTAAGGTGTGCGTGTGTGGGAGATCTGGATGCTGCCAGGTACCGCAAAGGGATGGATGTGGAAAGGATTGGGTGAGGGGCTGTCAGATCCATCTGTACTCATGCTTCCCTTCCTGAGGGCGAAAAGGGTTTGGGTGAGGCCTTCCTCATGGCTACAAGGAATGAGAGCGGGATTGGGCCCACAGAGGCAGCCTGGAAGTGGTGGTAAATCCGTGGGATAATATCCCCGCAATGATTGGGATGCATCTGTGCCCCAGAAGATGCCACCCACCCCCGTCGGGGGGGGGGGGGGGGTGCGGCCTGGCCGAAGGGGGCAGCCGCGTGTCTGGGCACAGCACAACCAGTTACGGGGTCACCCGTGGGGATCCCACGGCCCTTGGCCCCGCAGACCCCCTTGGCACCCCTAGGCATGCGGGCAGGGGAGTTCCCCGGCCAAGCACGAGGTGGCTGCCCTGT
>NW_010255288.1:0-1748 GCF_000690775.1 Eurypyga helias | reverse complement strand
GTCCTTCTCAGGGCTGTTCTCAATCCATACTTTTTTCTCATCTCTGAGAGTATAATCTTTCTGCTATGAAGCTGTATTTTATGTGGCAAACCTAATGAGCCATGCTAGTGTCAGCCAGAGGCAGAACAGGATCATGCTCGCCTTTAAATTTTGATGTAGGTAGACATATTACAAAGTATTCCTTATAATAATCTTTGTGTAATTCAGAGGTGACAAGAGTACAGTCTGGACTGGTTATTTTCATATATCTGTCTCACGGAAATCAGACAGGATGTATGTGGAACGGATAAAACATGGGAGCTGTGCAGGCCTTTGTAAAATCTTTGTAAAGAAGCAGTGGTGGATGCTTCCATCCCCGACGCACCGGATGGCAGTACTGAATGACGTGAAGCACAGCTTGCGCCATCATCTCCTTTTCATATGTACTGACTGTTAATAGTTCTTACTGAAATAAAAACTGGTACTGAAGATTAGAAGCAGCAGCTTTAAAAATGTGTAAAGTGATTTCCTCCATCTTCCTTCTCAGGATGGCTGAGATGTCAATGCGTGGCTTGCAGCACGTGGGCAGATAATTTCAAAATCCATTAGGCACACACAGTAAAAGGGAGTGGCAGGTCTGTAAAGCAGGAATCCCGCACTTGAGACAAAACTGGGACATGTTTTACTTGGCAGATGCAAAATAGTGATTTGAAGTGGGGCAGCAGCTGAAGATGAGGTCTCCCAGGTAATAAGTAGGGATGAGGGCAAAAGCAGAGATGGCAGACAGGCAGAGAAGGAATTGAGTGTAGAGAGAAACAGCAAGAGACCAACTACCCTGCTGCTGCTTCCTTTGAGCAGCTCTGAAACATGTCTGCTGTGACAAAGTTTAAACAAGGTGAAGCACCTCAAACCTGACAGGGGCTCAGGTTCTTCAGTAACAGGCAACATGTGAAAAAGTTTCCACCTGGCAAAGAGCTCCATGTACAATGTAACCTGTGATCCAGTAGCCACTTCAAACCACGAAGAGCATGGTGACTAGTGCCTGGTGCAGAAATGACTGACCAAAATGTTCTACACATCAGGATGAGGACTAACACATTCCAGTGTGTAACTAGCTCGTTTCTAGCAAGGATTCGTAAACAGAAGATGCCTTCAGGGCAGTAGATCGCAGGCTGGTACCAGTCAGGGCTGTCTGTGTGGCGAAAACGAAGCTCGTGGGACACTTCAGAGTCTTTAGTATGAATACAGACAGGAGTGAGGGATCAGTTCTGTATACCTGCACTGTTAAAGATTTTGAAGGCCATGGGGACAGGTGAAGGGAAAAGTAGGAAGGTAATGGTTTGGTACACAAGTAAAGGAATCTCAAGCTGAATTTCGAATTACACTGTCTTACATACCTTAGATTTTTTGAGGTACCATCACAATATAAAACAGCGAATGTATATCATACTAAATTAATTCCGTGCCCTTATTCCTTACGAAATCCTAACTGCAGTAACTTAAAACGCAATTGCATCTACCCGTGCTTTCTGTAGGTTGCCAAGCTCCATTGCCATCACAGCTGAGAGTTCTCTCCACAGACCGGGGCCTGCTGTCACGGGCGGAGCACAGTCCTCACAATTATATGCTTCCAACGCAGCCGCTGTAGGAAGCTGATCCTCACCATGTCCACAGGTACCTCGCAGGGCTGCTTCAGCTAGCGCAGGGTCCCCCGATAAGCAACAGCCCCGTTCCCGCCACCGCCGGGGCTCATGGTACTTCCCGCCCTC